>NW_005843010.1:135160-144766 GCF_000455745.1 Alligator sinensis
ACCCTCTGGGTGAAAATCCGTGGGGAACATGGCAAAGAGGACACAATGGTGGGAGTCTGTTACAGACCTCCTACCCAGGATCAAGAGCTTGACTGAGAGTTCGCCAGGGAATTGGCTGAGGCCACACTCTTCCGGTCCATGATTGTCATGGGGAGACTTCAACTACCTGGACATCTCATGGGAAGAGCGCTTGGCCATATCCAAACGGTCACAAAGTTTTCTCATGTGCATGGATGACCTCTATCTAATGCAACAAGTCTACAGGCTGATGAGAGGTAAAGCACTGCTCGACTTGGTACTGGCAATGGGGGATGACCTAATCAGCAACCTAACGATAGAAGGGAAGCTGGGTGACGGTGACCACGAGCTGATCATCTTCACCATCCGCCATCAAGCTGGCAAGACAGTCAGCAATACAGAAGTCCTCGACTTCAGGAAAGCTGACTTTGACAAGCTCAGGAGGCTTGTCAGTGAGGCCCTAAAGGGTCTCATCCCAAAGGAGAGGGGAGTTCAGGATGAGTGGTTGCTCCTCAAGGGAGCAATCCTGGATGCACAAGCAAAGTCTATCCCATCTCGGAGGAAAGGCAGCAAAAGAGCACAGTAGCCCCTGTGGCTCTGCAGGGAACTAGTGGACCTCCTGCATCTAAAAAGAAAGGCCTACAAAGGATGAAGGATAGGATCCACCTCCAAGGAGGAATATTCTACACTGGTCTGGATATGCAGAGACCAAACCAGGAAAGCCAAGGCTGCGACTGAACTCCAACTGGCTACAAGTATCAAGGACAATAAAAAGTCCTTTTTTAGATATGTGGGGAGCCAGAAGAAAGCAAAGGCAACATTGGACCCCTGCTAAACCAGATGGGACAACTGACAACTGATGCCCATGAAAAAGTCAACTTGCTAAATGGGTACTTTGTGTCGGTCTTTCATCAGTCCCAAGGGATGCCCCTACCCATTACGGAACAGGAAGGCCTGGGTGAAAGAGATTCCTTACCTTACATCAATGCTGACCTTGTGAAGGAACACCTTGAGAGGATGGATACCTTCAAGTCAGCCAGCCCTGACAGCTATCACCCCAGGGTACTCATCATAGCCCAGCCCCTGGCACGGATCTTTGAGAACTCGTGGTGCTCCAATGAAGTGCCCGAAGATTGGAAGAAGACCAATGTGGTACTTATCTTCAAGAAGGGGAGGAAAGTGAATCCAGCAAACTACAGGCCTATCAGCCTGACCTCTATCCTGGGGAAGAACTTAGATAAGATTATCAAAGAGACCATCCTCATCAGACTGGCTGATGGCAAAATACTGAGGGATAGCCATCATGGGTTTGTCACAGGTAGGTCTTGCTTGACCAATCTTATTTCC
This sequence comes from Alligator sinensis, assembly GCF_000455745.1. Lineage (NCBI taxonomy): Eukaryota > Metazoa > Chordata > Crocodylia > Alligatoridae > Alligator > Alligator sinensis. Next base: position 136,526 of record NW_005843010.1, read on the forward strand.
TTTTACAACCAGGTGACCTATCACCTGGACAAGGGAGAAGAGATTGATATCATATACCTTGACTTTAAAAAAGCCTTTGATCTGGTATCCCATGATCACCTCTTGGCAAAACTGGCCAACTGTGGCCTCGGCTTCTCCACAATCCACTGGCTGAGGAACTGGTTACGTGGTTGGACCCACAGAGCGGTGGTTGACAGAAGTCAATCATTGTGGTGCCCTGTGACCAGTGGGGTCCATCAAGGCTCTGTCCTTAGGCCTATACTGTTCAACATCTTCATTAATGATGTGGACATTGGGGTAAAGCGTCCACACCTGAGGACAGGAGGGCAATCCAGGTTGACCTTGACAGGCTCAAGAAATGGGAAGATGAGAACCTGATGGCATTTAACACCAAAAAATGCAAGGTTCTCCACCTTGGGAGGAAAAACCTGCAGCATGCTTATAGACTTGGCAGTGCTGCACTGGCTAGCACTTTGGATGAAAGGGACTTAGGGGTCATGACTGACCACAAGATGAACATGAGCCTTCAATGTGATGCTGCAGCTAGTAAAGCAAGCAAAATGCTGGCTTGCATCCATAGATGCTTCTCGAGCAAATCCCAGGACGTCATTCTCCCCCTGTACTCGGCCTTGGTGAGGCCGCAGCTGGAGTACTGCATCCAGTTTTGGGTTCCACAGTTCAAAAAGGATGTGGAGAAGCTTGAGATAGTCCAGAGAAGAGCCACGCGCATGATCAGAGGTCAGAAAAACAGACCTTATGATGAGAGGCTGAGAGCTATGGGACTCAGCACAGGCTCACGAGTGATCTGGTGGCCACCTATAAGTTTATCGGGGTGCTCATCAGGAGGAATGTCTTTTCACCAGAGCACCCCAAGGGATGATAAGATCAAATAGTCACAAACTCCTCTGTGACCGTTTCAGGCTGGACATAAGGAAGAACTTCTTTACTGTCTGAGCCCCCAAGGTTTGGAATAGACTGCCACTGGAGGTGGTTCAAGCACTTACTTTGAACGCCTTCATGAGACATTTGGATGTCTATCTTGCTGGGATCCTATGACCCCTACTGACTTCCTGCCCTTTGGGCAGGGGGCTGGACTTGATTATCTCCTGAGGTCCCTTCCAGCCTGAATGTCTATGAAATCAGGGATGGGCCTGGAGAAATGCAAGTGCATTTCTAAATTAGCTCCTTTGGGACAATCCCTGATAACACCTCCCTGGTTTCTTTATGCTGTGTCAGATTGCTCCATTTCAAGCTGTTAATGCCATCTTTAACTTTCCATGATTCAATAAGGAAAAGGGCAATCACGTCCTCAGCTTCAGGATACTGTGGTGGTAGGGTAGACAGGAAGCAATTTCTTCGCTTATGTCCAGCACTGCACAACAAACAGCTGGCTAGTTATGGGAGGCTGAGCTCTGCAGAGACCAGCAATTCTGCTTTGCAAAGGATTTTAATATTTCTACATTTTGGCTTGATCTGAATTTAAAATAAACCCCCCGAATTTCAAAATTCTTTGTGAGAGATGACAAAACCCTGGTTCCATGGCAGTCATCCTGGTGGGCTTCCTGGGAGCCATGAACTTTGAAGAAACTGGCAAGCACCCAGCTCCCCCTCAGCCCACCAGAGAGGCTGCTGGAGAAAGGGAGGCACACTGTCAGGAAACCCATCAGCTTTCCAAGAGAATCCTGTCTGGATTCATCAAGATTGGAGCATCATTAGACTCAAACCCTTTCTTCAGATATAGACAAATCAGCATCTTTATGAGAAAAGTTCTGGCAGAAGTTTTGCAGGCAGCTCTAGTGATGAGGTGGGTTGAGTTCTTTTTTAGCATCCATTATTGGCAGATGCTGTTTGAGGCAGGCTACTTGAGCAGATGGCCAATGCTCTGCGTCAGCATGACATATCTGAATGGCATGATTTTCTGAGCCACGCACAAGGTTGTTAGCAGCATGCGAGGTGTCATTTCTGCACTGTGGAGGGAGTGATCCAGGATTGGTGAACCTGGATGAGATCTGGCTTTGTCTCTTCCCTCTTCCTTTTTTCCTCCTACAGTATTTCTAGGATGCCTTAGGGCAGGAGTAGCCAACCTGCAGAATGAGTGCCACAAGTGGTAAAGGCAGCTTCTGTGTGTGGCACACAACAGATCAGAGAAGGGACAGGCAACACAAAAGCAGATAGGGTGGGAAGCAGAAAGCAGAGCAGGAGATTAGGTAGGGAGCAGAGAGTATGGAGCGGTAGCAAATTGGGTAGAGGAAAGGGATCGAAGTGGAACTCTGAGAGGGAGTGGGTCTATTTTGTGACATGCCTGCCACATAGGTTGCCCCCCACTCTTTTAGGGGAGTCTGTTTTAAGAGCAACTGAGAGCCACAAGCTGAATTTGCCTGCTTCAGAATCTAACAGAAGACAAGATTTAGAAGCTCTGTCTGCCCCTCTTCTAAAAATGTTCATGGTGGTTAACACTACACCACAGCTACAGCATAGCATAGGTAGAAGGGTTGGTGCCACTGGTGTGACTGGGCTCCCAGAACTGTTTAAAGCACCGAGCCAAACAGCTTAGACTTTTAAAAATGTTCCTGGTGTAGACAGGGCTATATAGGGAGTGAGTATGCAGCTAGGAGAGACTTAAGAACACCGCAATCTGCTCCCAGCATTAGGCATCTACAAATGAAGGCAGCCCAAATCTGTAGCCTCTTTAAACCAACAGACTTGCTCAAGTTCACAAAGAAGATCTCTGGCAGAGCTGAGAACAGAAACACTAACCCTCTCTCCAATGTCTTAGACCGAAAGCATTTCCTACCTTAAGAAGAAATGAGCCAGATAAACTAGCTATATTTCCTTGGATGATTTCCTACAGCCTAATACTGGGTACAAAACCATCAAAGATTCCTGCTTTAACCACAATTGGTTTCCCAGAGACTATATTTCTTGTTATTATTTTAATTACTAGCTTTTTATTAGATGCCCAGAGACACTGAAGAAAGATGGATAACATGATGAAAGGAAATCTCTGATAAAACTTTTATAAAAAGGTATAACACCGACCTACAGTACTTCATTTCCTATATCCTTCCTTATTATTTTTAATGTCTGTTTTCATAAAGGGTGCCTTAAATAGCCAAGTTAACTTTCCACCTGAAACGTTTCTTCATTTTAATAGGTTTCTGACAGAATTCTGTGGTGCTTGAAGAAAAAAAAATGTTTTTATTACCCAGCAGAATTAAAATGACTTGTTCAGAGCCCATCAATTACCATACTGAATGGGAACAGTGGCCTCTTCACCTTATGTACCATCTTTGCTATTCCTTTTATTTAAATGAAAATATTTGCTTTGTTTCACAAAATGGAAGCTGATCACATTATCTGGTAAATGAGAGATCATGCTGTTTGCCTTCCCCCTTGCAAACTCCCAGGACTCTCTGCCAGAATGGTGGGGGCTTTTTGTTTTTGTTTTAAATCAGGGATTCCTGTTTATAAGTGAAAAGAAGCATATTTCCCCTAAGAAATGCCCTGTCTCGGCATCAATGTCCCTAAGAAGCAAGTTATTTTTTTTGATGACTTAATTTAAACAATATGACAGTCCTGTCTTTCCTGGGGTAGATGCAGAATCCCAGTGATACATCGATTTCTGTCTAGATTATGCACAAAAAAATTAAGAAAAGCTACACTGGGGGTGCATTTACTGCGCAGTAACCAGAATTACACCGCAGTATGGGCACATGTATATACATGCATGTCTGTACTGAGCAGTAAATATGGTGACTTATGACAATTTGAGCATAAATTTGATACCTGCATAATGCATAAATTTGATACCTTCCGGCTTACTGCATAGTAATGCTGTGTGTGTTAATGTGCTTTAACACCTGCACGTGTAGATGCCGGCCTTTAATGCTGACAAATGTAGATGGCTGCATAGGTAGATGCACATGTACCTTACTGTGCAGTAAATTTAAATGGGCATAAATGCACATGTAGATATGCCCTATATTATGCAATTTTATACAAATTTACTCCTAAAAGTAAATTGGATCTGATCAAAATATTACTTCAACACCTCTGGGTGATATTGATAGAACATTTGTTTATTACAAAAAAATGGAAGAGAGCTGTGGATTGTGACTTATTAATGAAGGTGTGGTTACAAGGTCCTTGGGAAAGAGATGTGGCTAAAAGCAGACCCATTCCTAGCTCTGCCTTAAGCAAGTAGTAGAACTTTAGGTAAGTTACAACTGGGACCAGATTTTCAAAATAGCTAAGCACCAAAAAGTAAATTAGGGAATTGTTTTCCTTCAGGTTCATACCAAGAGGACTGAAGATACCTTTATGAAACTATGATACATTTTACTCTCAACTCATGTTTTTGTTTTAGTATCTACATCTTGACTCCTTAGTTACAGCAACTTCTCTTTTGACCCATTGATACACAGATCCAAGAGCCCCTTTCTATCAGATATAAAGCCTGAAGTTAAGGTTCAGTATGAGAAGATTCCACTGTGTTTAAGGCTTCAGACTGACACTTAGGAGACCAGAATTCAATTCCTGTGTTTACCGTGGAATCATAACCCATTCATAAAATGTGAATAAAGAATGTTCTTTATCTACCTTGTCTGTTCTGGGCAGGGACCATTTCTTACTATGTGTAAGGATGACTCTAACCCTGATCTCGTTTGGTACTACTGGAAGACAAATAATGATTAAGGTTTGAAATACGGCACAAATCAGTTTAGCTGTGCAGTAACTTCCAACATTTGGATGACAATCACATACCAATGGCTGACTTGTACACAGCAAATGTAAAATGGAGATTGGGCTGGAAAGACACAAAGAGCTTGTGGATTGCCTTGGGATAATAGTCAATTAACAATTTTTTTTTCAGTCACCATCAAAAGCAGGAGACCTCAGACCTTATCTCCAAGGCTCCAAGCAACTGTTTAATTAAAGTAAACTGTTTGTGAGGTTAATTTTTCTTCTGCTAAGGATGAAGTTAGATTCTGGGAGATATGGATCCCTGTAGAAAAGGGATAGCTTTCAGCTAGACGGTAATTGTCTATTGATTGTAGCACTGTCTGCTGTGTATTATACCTTTGGTTGTTGTGGCATATTATTGATGACTTAAATATCTCTGCATATGGAGATCAAGGCAAGTGGAAAAACACACCTCTAATTATTTCCTTTTTACCAGGCACAGTGCCTTTGAAATGGCAGAACATGGGTAATCAAATAGCACTAAATTTTGCTTTATGTACCAAAGACCCAATATAGAATACAGAGAAGTATGGAACATTTTGGTTCCTTGTTACACATAAGTTTGTTTAACACTTTGTTTAATACTTGTTTGATCTTGGAGCAGGTGATTGGGATTCAACAGTCTTCAATGCAGCCCACAATGGTTCAGAACCCAAATACGTGGTGATCTAATAAGCTACAAGAATCTTACTGCCATATTAAATTAAGAAGACCTGTGTATCTCAGTCATTTCTCTACCATGGAATGGTAACATAGTCATCTCAAAGGTGGGGTAATAACATGTTATGGTACAATACTACCTGTGCTTCAGCTGCTTGGGCTTAATAAAAAGTGCTTTCCAGGTACCCTGAGCATAGCAATGTAAATTCCTGCAGTGTATAAGAATTGCTTTACCAGGTCACACCAACAATATATCTAATCTAACAGCAAGTCTCTGACAGTTGCCAATGCCAGATGTTCCAACAGAAGGTTCACATTCTTCAGGATTGGAAATCACACACTAACATACCCATAGGAGAAATATTTCTTTACATCTTTTATGAATTTTTATCTTTCCTAGAGTAACTTCAAACATTTTTATTATCCACATAAATAAGACAGAATGTCCTGAAACCTGCCAATTTTTTGCCTCAATGTCTCTTGGCAATGAGTTCCATAGAATAACTGTACAGTGTACTAAAAGGGATTGCATATGATCAGATTTTCATGTGAACTTTTGAATGTTATTTACTTCTTGCACTATGAGAAAGAGGGTAAAAAAGCATTTTCAACTGAATATGAACCATGTTGCTTTAAAACCTTTATCACATCACCCATGATCATCTGTATTCTATAAGCAAGACAAGGTTCATTGTTTGGCATATTCAGCCAACCTAATGTTCCACGTAAACAGAGCTGGTTGGCATTTTTTCAACATTTTTTTAATTAAAAACATGGAGTTCTGATTTCTATTCATTCTTTTTCTTGGGACCATTCTTTTTTTTTCATTTTCAAACAAATGTTTGAACTTCAACATTTTGACAATTTTCAAAAATTTTAATTTTGAAATTGTGGAAGAAATCCCACTTTCCCTGTTTTTAAATCTCCTTCCCCTCCCCTTTTGCCCCCCTCCAGAAAGCAAAATCAGAGCAGGAAGTGGGGAGAGCCCACCACAGGGACATAGGCAAACAGGCTGATGTTTGGCCAGCAGAGCTGGTGGGTATTCCACTCCCATGAAAATTATGCTGTTGGTTCTAGTGTCACTTTTGGTCCATCTTATACCGTTTTGTCTCTCAGCAATTATAGCCATGACATGCAACAAGATGGTGCTAAATGATCCCCATAGGCAGAAGTGATCAAATGGGAGCAGAAGGACATAGCTGGAATATTTTTGGAGGAAGCACTACTCCTCAAAAGGTGGAAAAATTCAAGGGAAAAGGTTTGGCGCATACCTTCTATAGTACACACTCCTTCAAAACAAGGTGTTTGTCACCCACCAATCCATATGCCAGAAAAGGAGTTATGATTGGAAAGATGAGTGCCCAGATGGTAATACTGGCTAGATGTGACCAATAACAGTGAAACTACATGGAGAGGACCCCAGGAAAAGCTGAGAGAGTGGAAGCCATTTGTGATGCCCTAATCCTAGAATTAGACATGCAATGGCAGGGCAATCAAGGTGTCTCACTACAGATGCAGACATGTGATTATGAGCCCTGCTCTGATCTCATACCAAAGGTGATGCCAGTCCATGTAGCTGAAATAGATACCTGGTCTCTCAGGCAGAGGAATGAAGTGTGGCTGGATTTGATGCTAACCACTCCCTTGTGGACAACTGGCTAAGGAAACTACTTTGCCTTAGCCACACCAATCCTATAGGCTGCCAGGCTTAGAGCAACCTATGACCTTGTTTGAATTCTGGAGCCAGTTCAACTCCACTGTAGTTTAGAATGGTGCTACAGGATAGGAAGTGGCCTATCCTAGTCCAGATAGCTATGGCCCCAAGGAGTGATCCACCAGCGAGGAAGTGCAATGTATCTTGACCAAGGGATGCAGTGTATTCTGAATAGGAGGTACAGGATAGGAAGTAACCATACCAACCCTATGTAAGCTGAAAGGAGGCTGCTTTGGGGGTCATTACATTGCAAACACAGCAAGGTTTCCTGGCTGCTCTTTATTCCTCTGCTTCCCAACGTCTGGGAAGCAGACTAAAAACTATAGAGACCAACAAGTCCAATAGCTGAGGGCAGCATGGTTCAGGCAGGCGACTTCTCTAGCCGCACCACAGTAATTTATATATTACCTCTTCCCTCTGCTGACAGGGGTGGGAAGCAGAACAGTCTTGGCAGTCATGGAAATCAGCAGGCCTAACTGAACAATCCCATGCAAACAACTTCCCAATGCCCTTTCCAACTCATGACACAAGACTCATTGATTCAGGCATCTCTTCTCTTGGCATTCGGCCCCATTTGCAACTGAAGGAAACCAGGCTAGGATGTTTGCTGCCTAGTCTATAACACAGTATGCAAAGGGCAGCTGAGGTGTACACTAGGTGGGAAAACTCTGTCCTTGATTATTCATATGAATAGTCGGATCAATGTCAAGTTGGCTAGGAATTTCCTCTCCAAATGTTAATTCTTTGGAAAATGTGGTTTTCTACAAAACTGAAATGTTCCATGGGAAATTGCTATTCCTTCTCCCCCTGCTATTTTTTGTCAGGAAAATCTAAATTAATATTTTGTTTGGAGTCTTTTCCACATTATTCTCTCTGTCTATGGTGCCTCCAAGGAATTGGGGCTGTTTCTGATCAGTTTTGTGGTAAAGACAATGCACTCACTCATCACAGGAATAAAGCTATGAAGATGCTTAAGCATCTGCAGGATCAGGGGTTTTGTTAGAACATTTAATGGAAAAGCCCCAAGCTCAGAATGATTCTGGCCAGCACTGTCTGTCTGTGGGATGGACTGGTTCCAAGGCAGACAGGCCTGCAACCCTAGTTTGCTTATTCCTGCAGGAATG
>NW_005843010.1:144776-149537 GCF_000455745.1 Alligator sinensis
CTGTTTGGCAGTATATTTTCTCAGTTCTCCAGAGCAAAGATTATCTGTGGATCTGAATGGGTTAGCCACATAACACCCCCAAAGCTGAAGAACAAGTAAACAGCACTGAATAATGTATGCAGCAAAGGATTGTGCAAACCCCAAATAGTGTAAATCAGCAAAGCTCCACTTTGCACACCAGCTGGGATGCTGGCCCAGAGACCAGGCAATATAAATTCAATAATCAGAGAGTTTGGGGAAAAATGGATGGGAGTGATGTCTTTTACAAATACATTTCTGCCTCACAGCCCAAACATTGTCCTCCCTGAATTACTTACTGTCTTTTGCTCTTCCCAACAGCAGCATTCTGGCCATCTCAAAAAAGTTTTTGATTTCTCTCTCATATAATCTGCAGAGACTCCGTGCATAGACCTGGAAGGGCAGAGAAGGAATTGGAGTGCCAGTGAGTGTTTTTCTATCTCTGCACAACTTCCCCATCTCACTCACTCCCAAAAGTCTCTCCTCTGTCTCTCCCTCCCAATGCAGGTTCTAATTCAAAGCTGATTGAAGTTAATGAAAAAACTCCTGTTGCCCTCAATGGGCTCTGGAACTGATGGAAAAAGGTTGAGGAAGGGAAGAAACCAAATCATCAGATTTTAAGACCATTCCTAACTGTCCTCAGGGAGCAGGGAGGCTGGACAGCCAAGGTTTTGGCTGCTACATCATGCTTCAGTAAACATACTCTTCCTCAAGATGAAAGCATAAAGGACTGGATGTGAGCTCTTCCTTCCTACCCCACATAGTCCACAAAATAAAAACAAATCTTCCCTTGTTGAGAGTCTGCTCCTGTTTTATGCAAGGAGGGTAAGCCCACTAGCAAAGACAGTATCTGTCAATGAGGAATACTTTCCTCCAAGCTGAATGCTCAGCTCTCTTAAGGTAAGTTCAAAGTTGATCAGTGCTTTGATGGGAGACTTTCAAAGAAAACAGAGGGTGTTCAGGGAACAGTGTCAATAATTAAACACAACACCTTTGTCATATTACCAGCTTGGTACAGGGGGGTGCTGTCTTTCAGATAAGAAATAAAAAGCTAAGGTGCTGGCACCTTCTGGACACTGAAACCCACAATTTTTTTTTATTATTGCAAGTACAAAACCTCAGTGGACATTCTTTTATCCCAATGAGATGCTTAAAACACAGGACTGGGACTCAGATCTGTTTTCAGTCCCTGGCTCTAACTTTTATATGTCCTGTTAGACTTTGGGTTAATCGCTTAATTTCTCAATTCCTTAGTTTGCCCTATGTAAAAAGGGGATGTACCAACACGTCCTCTGTCTTTCTGTTTTACTAAGGGCAAATTCTTCTGGGCAAAGACTTTCTATAAGTGTTCAAATAGCCTAGCATAAGGGAAACCTGTAACAGTTAGTAGCATCCCCATTAAGAAAAGCTACAAGCTGTAACCCCACCCCCTACATACACTCCCAAATACTAGAATATAAGAGTATAAGTAATTGTTTCTTTGTTGCTTCTTTTCCATTTCATCTTCATATGGCCATTTCTACACTGAAAGACCAGAACTTAGATTTCATACCTTTTTAACAACTTGTTAAACAAAAATTTCTGAGCACTAGAAAAAGGTATCTCTATTAAATGTGTATGAAGTAATAACAATTACTAGTCACTATCATTAGATTAAATCATCGTGGGGAAGTCTCAATACAACTATAAATTATATATCACTTAAGTGGAATGTAACGTAAGACTATTTACAGGTGAGCCAACATGGTTGATGTTGCACTATTTCAAATCCCAGACTGTACCTTTGGTAGATCACTAAACAACATGGGGTTAGTATTCTTCAGCCAGGTCATGAGAGGGACATAAGGTAACAGTTCATCATGGTAAGACTCATGTGTAGGTGAAATTAGCTTGTTGGTCTGCTGCATTACAGGTGGAACTTGTGTATTTCCCTGAAACAACAGTCACAGGAAAAAAATCAAATAAACTTATTCACAGATAGCTCTCTGCAAATGAATCTCTTCAGAACTGCTGGGAAATCTGTTTTGAAGAAGCATAAGAAGCAAACAGAAAGAACAACAATGAAAACACCCTGGCTAGGGACAGACATTATACATAAACTGGTTTAAGTGATCAGAAACTGATTTAAACCTGTAACAGAACAGACATTCAGTGCACATAAACCAGTTTGAAAATGGCTGAAACTTGGTTGAGATAAACCTGGTTGAATGTAGTATCAGACTTACCTGATTTGGGTCAAACTGGTTTATGCAATGTCTGTCCCAGACCTCATTCTGGTTTAAGTTAAATCAGAGTCCCCCAGAATCCTGGCATGGTCTTTGGGTTGGGCTGGGGTCTCTGCTCCCTCACTGGAGCTCTGGCAGAGACTGCAAGCACAGCAGCATCTGCCTGGCTACCCCTGCCCCATTCGCCCACTCTCTGTAGGGATCCCTTCTTCCTCTCTCCCACAGTGTGGACCGTAGCCAGCATGTGGTATGCTAGCTAATGCTGCAAGGTGTCTGTGTAAGGCAGACAGGACAAAGGCAGACAAGACAGTGCCTGCTTAGGGCTTTTTGGAGCTAATCAACAGGTAGCTGGTAATGTTCATTCTTGGAGTGTTCCCTTCCTTGGAAAACATTGTTTAAGAAGAGTTTGAACTGATGAGAGAGGCTTTGTTTTCTCATGGGATGCTAAATACTGATAACAGAGCTGATATATGCTTTGTTATCAAGGAGCCGGGGGCGGGGAGGGAGGGAAGACGGGGAGGGAGAGGCTCCCTAATCAGAGTGTCCTGCTGGGGTCTGGCCATGCCTCACCTCAGCTCAGCAATGTGGAAGGGAAGGGAGAGCTACTCTGGTGCCTCCCAACCCCTCCAGCTTCTAGCCTGAGGCACTGCAGGCATGTGCCTGCATTTTCTCAGTCCAGAGGGAATGTCTTGACAGTTATAAATTGATTCAGCCTAAGAAGGTTAGACTAACCTGCAAAGATTGAAGCAATTCAGGCTCAGGCTTTTTGAACGTCTGCCTCTAGCCCATCATATAGAACTCCACATTGCATCAAAATGTGGCAATGGAGCCAACCTCATGCCATAAGCTGAGACATCAGCAATATGTGGGGAATGTTGGCCAATCACCAGTGGGAAACAAAACTGACAGGCCATATCAGGATGCAGGATCACTGAGGGGGAGTCAGGAAAGTTAATTATTTTTAAATTTAAAATCAGCCTAAACTTAAAAGGGCCTAGATCAGGGGTAGGCAAAGTCTGGCCCATGGACCAGATTGGACCCGCAGCCGACTCCATTTCCCAGCAGCTCCTGACCATGTTGCTGCAACTGATTTCCATGAAGACCCCAGGAGTAGCAGGGCCATGACAGCATAGGACCAGGGTTTCAATAGAGACTGGAGGTAGCAGTACTGGCAGTGCATGTGACTGAGTGGGGAGCTGCTTCAGGGCCAGGGCTGGGATCTTGCAGCAGTGACATGGTTTGGAGCTGGGGCAGAGCTGTGATCCACTGCTTGCTTGCCCTGCCAGTTCTGCTGGGCCTGGTCTCTATGGAAACCCTGGTCCTGCACTGTTATGGCCCCACCATTTCTGGGATCTCCATGGAAACCAGCTGGAACAATGTGGGCTGGGGCTGCTGGTAAATGGAGTCTGGCTGCTGGCCAGATCCACCATTTTGCCCACCCCTGACCTAGATCCATGGTGCTCAACCTCTAAAGCTCCACAGGTCAGAGGAGTGGCACAGAGTTGGCCCATGGACTGGATCCCACATACCCGGGACCAGTCCGTGGGCGAGTGGTGCATAGGGTTGGCCTGTGGATGTGATCTGGCACAAATCCATGTACCAGATCTAGGTACATGGGAACCTTATGCACTAACCCAACCCCACACACCAGATTTGACTATGGAGCATACATGATTTGACTCATGGGACCATGTCAACCAGACCTTGGGACTCCCTAAGGGTCCAGAAATTTGACATTGGAGGAGTGGGTGGAAAATGAATTGCCGCTGCTCTGGAAGCAATGAATGCTGCTACTGCTTCCCTGCTGCCATTTTTTCAGACCCCTGGGGAGCTATGTGGAGCACCACTGGCCCAGATCATGCAAACAAATCTCTGCAGATGCAAAGGCCCAACTATTCCATTCTGATTGCAAGACTGTGGCTCAGGATAGCTACCACAAAGGTGCTGCTCTGCTCTGTTAAGGTGATATTTTGGGAAGAGATCCTGAAGTATTACTGCCCAATTTATATTTGTATTGGGCCTCACCATTTCCAAAAAAGAAATGAATGGAATAAAATGGGGTTTTGGTGTAACCCGGGTGGTAGCCCTATAGTTGCCACCTCTACCCAATATCAGGGATGGTGTGGTGAGAGTGGGGCAGGGCTTCCGGCCAGCTCTACTTTCCAGCCGGCCCCTGCTCCCCACAGAGCAGCCTGTGGTCCCAAGAAGGTCTAACACTTAAATGATTTAACTATTTACACTTTATTTACAAAACAATAATAATAGGAAAGGTTATTTACAGGTGAACTTAGATGGCATAACCAGAATCACAAAACAAACCAGAATGCATTAGTCAATCCCTGACTCAAGAACCACAGGTAGGGTAACTGGCAGCTTTCAGCCACTGATGAGATGCTACCACAAGGAAGCAAGGTGCTCGCTCCCAGCAGCTCCAACAGGCTTCCCAATAAACAACAGACTGCAACAGGTTAAGCTCTTCTGGTCTGCAGCAATCAAATTGTATCAAACCCCAAACCCC
>NW_005843010.1:149925-168429 GCF_000455745.1 Alligator sinensis
TCCCTCCTCGGGATAAGGAGCCTGCCTATGCTCCTGGCTGCTTCTCCGCAGTGGAGTGGAGGGTCGACTGCCACCCCTACCCTCCAGGACGCCCCGCACGTCCAGCACACTGCGATGAGGCCTTGGGGCACCAGCTCTCTGCCTCAAGCCCTGGCCGCTGCTCCCTCTCTGCTGCAGGGCTGGAGGCACGGGTGACCACTTGGCCGACTGCCGCTGCCTTCTTCTCCCAGGGCCTTTGAGGCTCTTCAGAAGGGTCTCTCTGCTCCCTCTCTGCTGCAGGGCTAGAGGCACAGCCAACTGCCACTGCCTTCTTCTCCCAGGGCCTTCGAGGCTGTTTGGAGGGGTCTCTCTGCTCCTTCTGTTGGGTCAGCTCACCACAGCTCTTCTTAGCCCTCCTGCATCATTCCCCGGAGCCACTATCAGGACCCCCACACCAATTCAGCTGCTGCTTTTATCCCCTCCGGCAGTTCCTCCCTGGCTTGCAAACCGGCCAACCAGGGCTCAGGGTGGCTGGCCCACAACCCCAGGCATCCGTTTGGAGGGGTCTCTCTGCTCCTTCTGTTGGGTCAGCTCACCACAGCTCTTCTTAGCCCTCCTGCATCATTCCCCGGAGCCACTATCAGGACCCCCACACCAATTCAGCTGCTGCTTTTATCCCCTCCGGCAGTTCCTCCCTGGCTTGCAAACCGGCCAACCAGGGCTCAGGGTGGCTGGCCCACAACCCCAGGCATCCCCCTTCCATGCAAATGAGGGGATTGAAAACCCCTTCTTTCCATTGGCTTCTCCTTTTCCACAGGGCAGGGTTCCCCTGCTCCACCCTTGGGGTCGCTCAGAGTTCACCGGCACTGTTTCTGACCCAGGGTAAGTATCTCAAGCCAATCTGATGAGCCCACATTGGCAGTCTGTTACATCGGCAAACCAAAGGCTGTTTTAATAATAAACTACTATTCACTCCAAACTGAAATGGAGTGAAATCACAATATGTGTGTGATGAGTCACAAAAAAGTCAAGGAAAGTGGGGACTGGTCACTGAGCAGTGACATAACTTTAATTAAGATAGTTTTTTTTTTTCCTGCAGTAAGATAGCCAGATCAGAATTCATTTGATGAAAGCACCAATATTTGACCAGGAACCTGACAATTCCTCATCTGACAGCAGCTGCAGAATAAATCCACTGAAGTCAACACAGACAAAGAGGCATAAAATCTGAGAGAAAGAAGAATCAGGGCCCAGGTTTATTCCAGACAGCATTCACCAACAAAGTGTCAGACATGTCAAGGACTACTTTTAATCTTTCACAGGGCATAATCAGAAGAAAACAGTCAGTGTATTTTGGTGCTAATTAGAATGGAATTCAAGTAAAAGTCTAAAGAAAAAAACCCCTTGAACTGATTTCTATGCTCTCCTAGCCTGTTTGCTTTTAAAATCCTCTGGTTTGTCAATTTCTAACTAACTGCATCCTCTCCCAAATTATACTTATATGTTTAAAGGTGAACTGCAAAGAACTTTTAAAATTTGATTTTGTGCTTTCTTTTCCTCATGTGCAAAGGCCAAAAAGCTCTCTCTTCCCTCCCAAAACTGTTTTTCCTCTTTAATTTTTAATTTTGCAATATCAGGGCTCTCAAACCATATGCAAAGGTACAAAAATATTGTGGTTCTAACTGTCTAACAAGACATTCTTTCTCCTAGCTGTTCATTAGGCATGGGAGGTAAACAATTATTAACCAAAACTATTAAGGTAAAATCCTTTTTGTCTTCATTTCTGTATATTTCAGTCCCTTTCCTCTTTGATATAATTTCAGCAGTTTTCTAGTAAATGTAGGGTCCTATGGGATAAACAAAACTTACATGTTTAATATAAAAAGGAGGAAATAGTAATAATTTTAAACATGCCTTTTAGGCCTACACTTTTTAACTTGACTGGCAAAAGATGCTGGTATGGGAAGTCTGCTTTCCAGATTAACACCATGTGTGCAATGGTACCTGGGGAACAAACCAATGAAAAGTAGGCTTGTTTGTGCGTGTGTATAGATGGCATGGACTGGAAGCAGGTTCTTTTGACTTTTTCCATGCTACAATAGGGCAGCAATTATACTACCAATACTGTGTTGCCAGAATATTGGTTACTTCCCATGTTTACAATATGTTAACCTACCTGCTGTTCAAAGATGCTAGTAATATGGCTGATGAAACTGTTTTCAAAGTTCTGCTTCAGTGTTTCAAACATGATCAACTGCTCAGCTACAGCTTGCAGCTTCCGGTAACCTTGAAAGACAAGAGAAAGCAACCGCAACAAAAGACTGTATATAGAGTGCCAAGCACAAAGACACACATCAATCAGCAAAGTAGCAAATATGACAGCTCTCAACAGCATACTCTCTTAAAGAAACACCATGATCCAAAGACAAGAGAAGCAAAATAAGCATTGCAGTACCCAAGGAACAAATGTAGGGCTCAAGTTTAAAAAATAAGTATGAACTTATGTATCTAGTTTCTCATTTTCATATTAATGTGTTCAATTTTTGAATGTCATCAATGTGCTTTCATGACTAAGTTAGGCACATCATAGTGCACATGTGATTTTGAAATGAGGCCCATGGGATCTGCATGTTAAAAGAAGACAATGATGCTCCCACATTCAGATAAACATACTAGGCTAACTCAATGGTCTGTAGTTTCTATGTGCAACCTTCTCCTAAATTTCTTCCTTAAGCATAGAGCAGTTTAGTGGCCAGAATAGAGATGACCCTGGCTTTTCTCTCCTCCCAGTCATGTGGGGAAAGGAGAACAAAAGTTTAACCCACATCTGTGCAGATATTAATACTGAAGGGGCTGGTCACTGCACCAGGCCAGAGGGACTAAGGCAGGCAGGAAGTGTTTACAAGAGTTTCTCCTACCCCTGCAGACAACAAGCAGCCTGGCCATTAGCTATGTAATTCTATGACCTATAGGAATACAGTCCATTTGTACCGATTCTTTTTTTTCCACAAAAATGCAGAGGCGGCTACGTTTACTTTCCTGATCCCTCAGAGGTCTGGCTGCTGCTGATCTTGAAGACCTTGGTAAGTTAACCACCAGCATGTCACCAAAAGGGTGTTTTTGCATGTAATTTGGTTCCCCAGATAACAAGTTTTCTCTTGTACCTTTAAGCATGTCAAAAGGAGAGAGAGTTTTATAGATATGTATCACTCCAGGGACATTGCTTTCTTAGCAAAGAGGATCTCACACACTGAAGATATACAACCATTCTGCAGCACGCAAACATCTGAAGTCATGCAGGATCTTCCTCAATAGCACCCAACCTCTTGATGCCATGCCCAAGGAGACATGACTACAGATGTAGAACAAGAGGCTGAAGAAAATACCTGACAGAAAAAAAATGGACATTCCAGAAGCTGACTGCTTGCCACCGGGGGCTGATGAACCACGGCAAAGGTGGCCGTCTCAACCACTCAGGTACTGGAGTTGGATGCTCCAAGGAACTAATAAAGAAGTGGGGTGATACCATTGGTTCAACTATCTTTGGCTGAAGCACAGAGCCTCAGACTATGCAACACCTGCTGCAATGTCTGCTGCTTGAAGGCACATGTACAATGAAAGATCTCACAAAGTACAGTAAATGAGTACAAGAATGTGTAACAAAATGGTCAAATGTGGTATAGAAGGAGGAGGAGGAGAAGAAGCACAAGCAGCAGCAGTTCACACCCTGAGTCCTGAGGATAGCACCACTCTGAAAAAAAGTATACCACACTAGAAATGGCAAAAGAGACACCATCTTATGTAGTGAGGGGTGTGGTCTTCTACCTGGGGTCTCAGGTTAGGGTTGACCACAGTCAGGGTTGACTGTAGTTTTACTAAGAGGTTAGATTATGGATTTGTATAGGATGGTTCAGCTAGGGATGATCCTGCCTCAGGCAGGGGATTGGACTAGATGACTTAGGGAATTCATCCAGCCCTACTTCTCTATTATGGCCTATGGTAATAACAAGGTAGAATTCAAATCTGGAGTGGATAGATACGTTTTGGGGTTTGTGTTTCCTAGTAAGTATCAAATTAAGCCGAAGAACAGCATCCACATTGCTCCCATTGGATAATGAAAGTGAACAAGCCTTCTGTGACTGAATGATATTTGAGATGGGTGCAAGGGAGAAAAGCTTGATCAAATGAAGCAACAAGCTTAAGTCAAGATGTAGGGGTTTCATGCTCTGTACCCAGGTTTACATCTAAAAAACTGAGGACGAAGAAGGTTAAACATCTTGAAGAATGCCTCTAGGATCATAGACTCCTCAGTCCTTCCTGAACTTTACTAATGGCTAATTGCCAGAATTCACAGGTTACTTCTGTTTTGCTGCTTTGGCTCAGTCAGCACAGAGGGCTGTTGATGGAGCCTTTGAGTTAATCTTGGGAAATGCTACCTCCAAAAGGCCCTGGTGTGAAGGAGGACCTTATGGGGTGGTACATGCTACAATATGTGTGCAATGCAGGTGGCAAATATAAATCATAGAATCACAGAAAATTAGAGCGGGAAGGTGCCTCAAGAGATCAGCTACTCCAACCCTCAGTTCAAGACAGGATCATCCTTGTCTAAACCATTCCATTGGTGCTGTTAATGGAAAAACAGAAGCTGTGAGTTTCTCACTGCTACTCACCAGGCTGTATCTGAACATTCATGCAGCTGGACAATGCTTCCACTGCCTCAATGCAAGCCTTGACTTTTCTGGGGCTAGAGAGGTCCCCCTGGCGCAGGACCTGGCAGTGCTCCTCATTAAGGTCCAGGTTACTCTAAGAAAAATGAAGAGCATGACTTAAAATATGCTACCTCCCTCAGCTCACCTCCCCATCTGGTGTCCCATATGGATGGGGGCTAGTGGAGCTTGGTTGGGCACCAATGGTATTTTAAGTGCATAATGCTACATTAAATTGCCAGCTCACATTTTCAGTCAGTTGCACCATGCTACCATTTTCCCTTCAAAAATGAAATTCAGCAAAGAAAAACAAAGCACAACCCACATGTGATCCTGGCCAGTAGCAGCAGGATTTCCAAGTCACCATATTGTTTCTATCTGTTATTATTGCACAGTCGGGAGTTAATGCTCTGTAAGGTACAAACATAAAATAAACCTAAGCTTCCTACCCCAAAGCTGGTATCCCCAGGATTGTTACACAGTGCAGGCTCCATGAGCACTAACAGCAGTGAGGAAACCAAGTGAGAGTTCTCTCATGTCTAAGTGACTGACACTCTAATTTGTAGGAAAGGAAATAACACAATTTTGAACACTGATGGTGAGCAATCAGAGGACTTTCAGGCAAACATAGTAACACCAATATGACTCTGATCAATGGTAATTGAAGCACATGTTTTAAGGCAATGAAAAGGTTAATGTTGTTAATGTTGATATGCCCAAGAACAACATTTACTATCTGTGCCATGACCAACAAAACAGTTGCCATGGTTGTAACTTCATGCACCTTTCTGTCCTCCTTGCTGCCCCCTGTTCAGCAGCAGGACACAGATAAACATTTACAAGTCAAACATACTCTACACTCAGGGAATATATTTCCGGGCATGATACCACTTCTGCATACAGACTACCCCAGCATTTTAACAACTGCCTTGGACCCTTCATTTTTACGCCAGCTGGGCTGGAAGTCCAGTGCAGAGAGATGACAATCTTTCCACCTCAGTGTGACTTGGTCAGTCCCCCCATGACTCCACATACTGTGAGGAAGAGGATCTCGCCCATCAGCTTCTCCTGGTTGGACTCAATACGGTGCAACAAGAAGTTCTCCTGCTGGATGTGATCCATCTGCTGCTTCAGACTCCCTAGCAGTTTGTCATGTATCTGCAAAGTCTCCTCCACTTTGGCAACCTCTACCAGGGCCTCATCAATGGAATTCATCAGCAGCATGACCTGCCTCTCGGATGAGATGATGGCCTGGAGGTTGGTCTACGAACAAGAGGAGCAGAGAGGTGTAGTGAAGCATAATGCCAGTGTAATGAAAGAAGTAGTACTTGGTTTATGCAGTGCACCATAGTCCCAGCCATAAGGACACTATGATCATTAGCTAGGAATGAACAAGAGACTTCAGCATCAAAACCACAGATTTCTGCCACACAAGAGGAAGCAGAGCTCCTTCAGACACTGAACAGGCTGTTACAATTACAGGGCTCCTCAAGAGTCTCACACAGAAAGTCAATGTATTATTTTTACAGATAGCTAACTTAAATTCTCTCTGCATGAGCATGATTGAAGCCTCAGATCTGAATGCTAGCCCATAATGTTGGGGTTCCTCTGCAGCCCTGGGGCAGAGGTACCAGGAATCCTGGCAGGATTTGACAGGGTCCTGCCTTGGATTCAGTGACAGTTCATCAACCCTGAAATGTTTCAAATGATACATTTCAGGTTTGATAAACCAGAATTATCTTAATGGAAAATTTCTAACCAGCTCCACTCCCCACAGTCAGATTTGCCCACAGTTATATATTATTTATATATGTGATTTATATGCCACTCTTCCCAACAAAAGCCGTTTACAGCAAGAGAAACAGAAAGATTTCACAAGGCAACTGAAATACATAAAATAACAAAATAAAACAGAAACCCTGTAAATAAAATTTCAGCTTAGCCTTGGTTGCTAAATATCTGCCTAAATCAAAGCCTTGCTGTGCTTCTGAAAGATGTCCAGGCTCAGGCTCTGGTGAGCCTCAAAAGAAAGAAGGCACTTCATAGCTGAGGAGCAACTGCTAAGAATGACTTCCCATATATTTTCATCAGGCAGACTTAGCATACTGATGGAACTCATAAGAGGTTGGTCTTGGGTGACCTTAGGGATCATGAAAGGGTATAAAAGCAATAGGTATGTAGGACCCAGGCTGTTTAGGGATTTATAGATCAAAACTAGCTCCTTCAATTGTGCCCAGACAGTTGCTGGGAGCCACTGTAGATGCTGGAGGCCTAGAGTTATGTGCTCCTGGTGACCCAACCCCATCAGAAGGTGGGCTGCCGCATTCTGCACCAGCTGGAACTTCCCGATGGTTTTCAAGGGCACCCTGTGTAGTGCATTGCAGCAGTCTAGCCTTGAGGTTAAGAAGGCATGGATTATGGTGGCCAGATCACAGTCTGAAAAAGACAGCCACAGCCTTCTCACCAGATGGAATTGGTGAAAGGCACAGCTGCCACTTGAAGATTCAGGTGCAGCAGAGCATCCAGAAGAGCATCCCAAAACTGCAAACCTGAGTAACAAGGAGAAACTGAATCCCATCAACGGTAAGTGTCCCAGTCCCCTCAAGTCAGGTGGTGTCTATACCACCATCACCTCCATCTTGTCTGGATTCATAGTTCTCTATATCATCACAAGATTGTCTGTCCCAACAGTATAAACTCTGAGCCAATGCAGCCATGCTGATTGTTTCCCATTTGTTACCATGCTGAGCTATTCTGATTTCTGATGGTGGAATAAATGAACAGTTAAATCATGTGTGAAGCAAGCGCGTGCACACACACACACACACACACACACGCACGCACACAGAGAAAAGCTTGGTTGCCTAGGGAGGCCTAAGACTTTTGTTTTGATGCACCATAGAGCTATAATTGCTTGTTAATCATCACTGACAAGATCCATTAGAGATTAACTACTTCCAAAATGTTAATTGCATTATATGCAGGTTTAAGCATCACATAGGATATCAAATAAGATCATCAATAGACACAGGCTTGGGAGGTCTGAGGTTTCTGGTCTATTACTTTTTTCTGTATTCATGAAGCATTTAAACGAGCTTTTCTTTGTTAATATTTAAATGAGCTGATGGCTTTTTTATTAAGTAAAACACAGTAACAACAGAAACATCTGTGCCCTTCAGTAAATTGCAGGTACAGTTCTGAAACGGTAATGCATTGCAGGGGAGAAAACAGAAATTCTGTAAACCCAAATCAAGTCTGGCTTTCTAGTGCAGCAAAACAAGTTTGCAAAATAATTATACAGTGCCAGAGTGTATACAATAATTATACAGTGGAAAAAAATTCCCCCCTGGAGTAAAAAGACCATAATATACCAAACTAACCATGGTTCACTGAACTGAACACCTAGATACTTACCAAACTCATTTCTTAGAATCATAGAAAATTAGGGGACAGTACACCAGATGTGGCCTCATCAGTGCTGAATAGAGGGGAATAATCACTTCCCTGGATCTGCTGGCAATACACCTACCAATGCAGCCCAGTGTGCTGCTAGCCTTCTTTGCAACAAGGGCCCGCTGTTGTCTCATATGCAACTTATTTGCCCACTGTAACTCCCAGCTCCTTTTCTGCAGACCTGCTGCTTAGCCAGTCAGTCCCCAGCCTGTACCACTACATGAGATTGTTCTGTCCCAAGTGCAGGACTTTGCACTTGTCCTTATTGAACCTCATGAGATTTCTTTTGGTCAAATCCTCCAATTTGCTGAGATCTCTCTGAATCCTAGCCCTACCTTCCAGCATATCTACTACTCCCCCCAGCTTGGTGTCATCTACATGTAGTGGTATATTGAGAGGTAGATGTTGTTGTTTACCGTGATAACTCATGATTACCTGATTACTTATAGCATAAGGGTGGCTGTTTGAAACTACAATCTAGTCTTATACTGTAAGTTTGAGTGTGTATTTTGGGGCATCAATTCAGGATTTTCTGTAAAAGTGTATCCACTTTCACAAAATCATAGAAAAGCAGGGATGGATGGGACCTCTGGAGGTCATCTAGTCCAATCCCCTGCTTAAGCCAGGTTCATTCCTATTCCAACCGTCCCATACAAGTCCTTGTCTAATCTTTTCCTAAAACTACACAATCATCTCTGTTGTACAGTTACAAGGCATCGTGCCCAAAGACACCTGACATGCCACAGGTAAAGCAGAGGAATAAAGGCAGTCAGTGTCTTGTTGCTGCAACAGTTGTTAAAATGCACTCAAGAGATCCAAGGATGACAGCCATGCCCCAGGTACCACAAACTGCAAAAATACCCTGTGTCTCCCCTTATGGCAATACAGCCATACCCCAGTTGCACTCCATTCCTTCCACCAAATCAAGGCATTCTGGTAAGACTTTGGGAAGCTGCCTGAATTCATACAGAAGATCATTTCCAAAAACCAGTTGAGTAATATTTCTCCAACAAGTACTTCCTGCACTACTTGCCACTCTATAGGCTAAGCAAGTAATTTTAGATCTAAGGGGCTAAGTCTAGGGAATAATGGAATAAAGGCCACATAGATGTTCCCCTGTAGCTATACTGGATTGAATGCGCTTTAATCTGTCTGATCTTGGAAGACAAGCCATCCAGGGCTTATCTAACACGTGGATGGGAAATCACTTTGCAATTCCAGTAGCCAGAGATGCAAGGCAAGGAGTATGGTTGAAGATATGTTGAATACTAAATCATAGAAACTGTATGAATGATGGGATTCATTTGGCCCCATCTGCACTGCTGAGCTGCTAGCTGGGATATGAAGGAAGGCTTCTCCCCTGAACTAATCATCTGGCCCAGAGACTAAATCCAAAGAATGATGTTGTGTGAAGACATGGGTGGAACTCCATTCAGCAGCCCTGGATTGGGACTGTGCCCTTTTCTGAGCCAGGAAAGCCACTGAGCATACTCACCCATCACAAGCATGGTGCTGTTTTAGGAGACCCAGGGATTAAATTTTGGTGAGCTTGACTTCAAAACACACTCAGAGACCAAGGAACAAGGAAGATTCAGGAAAACCTTAGAGAAACAAAGACCCGCAACCTTGGCCTAATATTAACTACTTAAACTCTAATGGAATCCATTTACCAAGAGAAGAAGCTGGCAATCTTTTCCATAAGAAACTCAATGTAGTTAGTGACAGACATGGCTGACTTCCTGCTTGCTGCCCCAACAAAACTCAGAAGGAAACAAGTGTGTTCTGGTGCTGTTTGTGGATCCCTGCAGGCCCTTATCTCACAGAACCACAGCAACTAAGCTAAATAAAATTCTACTCTTTGCTCTGAGCACAACTTGTTTCTGGGGAAAGATCAGTGTTTGTGACTTGCCAGGAAACAAGCTGGCATAGTTTCCTATTGCTACTCAGATGCCTTTGAGTCTTAGATTTCCAGCCTCACTGAAGTAACTCCAGGCCATGCTCCACAAGGTTTCAACTGAATTTTTGCTTTTCATTAAATGCTACTACATTATAGCCATAAAACTCCAGCAAACCTGTCACTGCTGTGCTTTCTGATTTTATTAGGGATTTTCAGACCCATGCGACTTTGCCTTTAGCAAAGTGGCACCAATCAAACTGCCACGGGAACTGCTAGTAGGGACAGCTCTCTGGAGAATTATTGCTCAGGTAATGATAATAACTTTAGTGCTTGAGACATTTCAGAAATGCCTGTGGATTTAAGAACGCATGGGGAATCTGAGCATGAACTAAGGTATCAGTGTAAGATTGAAAGCTCCAGGCTTTCCAAATAGAGTGGCCATCAGTTTGCTCACACTGAAGCTTTATCACCATTTTGCTAATATTGGTAAACTGCTTTAATAACCCTTAATAAGAAGGTGCTAAAGAAGAAGCATTCTTGTTGTTGTAAATATATATGTATAAGCATACCATAGTTTTTTAGAATAATTTTAACAAAAATCATATCATACTTGATATGATTGATTAATAAATATAAACTTTGCCTCATTTACTAAGCAGTGTGAGTAACATCATAGGTATTCATTAGAATCATAGAATCATAGAAAAGTAGATCATCTCAGGAAAAGCTTTGTCTAGCCAGGTCTTGAAAACCTCCAAGGATGAAAGGTTATAAAAACCACAACCTCTCTGAGTAACCGGCTCCAGTGTTTTACTACCCTCCTAGTGAGAAAAGTTTTCCTAATATCTAGCCTAAACTGCCCTTGCTGCAACTTGAGACTGCTGCTCCTTGTTCTGTCATCTGCCACCACTGAGAACATAATCTTTCAAACCTCCCTTCAGGTAGTTGAAGGCTGCTATTAAATCCCCTCTCAGTCTTCTCTTCTCCAAACTAAACAACTCCCATTCCCTCATCTTCTCATAAGTCATGTTCCTCAGACCCTGAACCATTTTTGTTGCTCTCCGCTGGACTTTCTCCAATTTATCCACATCCTTTCTGTAGTGGGAGCCCCAAAACTGAACACAGTATTACAGATGTGGCCTTGCCAGTGCTGAATAGTGGGAAATAATCACTTCCCTGGACCTGCTGGCAACACCCCTACCAAAGCAGCCCAGTATGCTGTTAGCCTTCTTTGCAACCAGGGCACACTGTTGGCTTATATTCAGCTCACTGTAAGTCCCAGGTCCTTTTCTGCAGAGCTGCTGCCCAGTCAGTCAGCCCCCAGCCTGTACTGGGGCATGGGATTATTCCGTCCCAAGTGCAGGACTTTGCACTTGTCCTTATTGAACCTCATGAGATTTCTTTTGGCCCAATCCTCCAATTGTCTAGGTCACTCTGAATCCTAGCCCTACCCTCCAGCATATCTACTCATAAGTTGCTTAGATCCCTAGCTTGGTGTCATCTGCAAACTTGCTGAGGGTGCACTCTGTGCCATCTTCCATGTTGTTGATGAGGCCATTGAACTAAACCATCCCCAGGACCAACCCCTGGGACACTCCACTTGATACTGGCTGCCAACTAGACATCAAGCCGTTGATTACTATCCTCTGAGCCTGATGCTCCAGCCAGTTTTCTATCCACCTTACAGTCCATTCATCCAGCCCATATTTCCTTAGCTTGCCTGTGAGACTGTTGTGGGAGACTGTATCAAAAGCCTTGCTAAAATCAAGGTACATCACATCCACCGGTCTTCCCCGTATCCACAGAGCCAGTCATCTCATCATCGAAGGCAATCAGGTTGTTCAGGCATGACTTGCCCTGGGTGAATCCATGCTGACTGTTCCTAATCACTTTCTCTAAGTGCTTAGAAATTGATTCCTTGAGGATGTGATCCATGATTTTTCCAGGGACTGAGGTGAAGCTGACTGGTATGTAGTTTCCTGGATCCTCCTTTTTCCCTTTCTTAAATATGGACACTGCAGTTGCCTTTCTCCAATCATCTGGGACCTCTCTTCATAGCCATGAGTTTTCAGAGATTATGGCCAGTGGCTCTGCAATCTCATCACCTAACTCCCTCAGCACCCTTGGGTGCATTCCATCTGGCCCCATGGACTCGTACACGTTCAGCTTTTCTAAATAGTCCCTAACTGGTTCTTTCACCACTGGAGGCTGCTCACTCCACGAACTGTGCTGCTCGGTGTGGTAGTCTGGGAGCTGACCTTGCCTGTGAAGATTGAGGCGAAAAAGGCATTGAGTACTTCAGCCTTTTCTGCCTCCTCTCTCACAAGGTTGCCTCTCCCATTCAGTAAGGGACGTTTTTCCTGATCCTCCTCTTGCTATCCACATACTTGTAGAAATCCTTCTTCTTACCCTTCACATCCCTTAACAGCTGCAACTCCAATTGCACTTTGGTCTTCCTGACGTCCAGGGGTGACGTGTGGTGGGTGCACGTGCACTTCCTGAATGTGGCGGTGCACACCCTACAAAAAGGTGTCACCGACACTCAGCGGCACCTGCAGGCAGTCACCGCTCGCCACCCCACCTCTGCCACCGTCAGCGGCACAATGCCGGCAATGCCAGCGGTGTCTGCTCCCGCTGTTTCCACCACCACCATGCTCTGGCCACCGCCGTGCCCCCCCACAGCTGCCAGGGGCACGAGTCGCTCATCCCAATGTCCTCCCTGCATGCCTAAGCAATGCTTTTATACTCTTCCCTAGTTATTTGTCTAAGTTTCCACTTTTTATAAGCTTCCTTTTTGTGATTTAGTTTACTAAAGGGGTCCCTCCTAAGTCAAGGTGGTCTTCTGCCATACTTGCTAGTCTTCCTGCACACTGGGATGGTTTGTTCCTGCACTCTCAGTAAGGCTTCTTTAAAGTACATCCAGTGTTTCTGGACTCCTCTGCCCCTCAGACTGGATTCCCAGGGGATCCTCCCCATGAGTTCCCCGAGTAAGTCAAAGTCTGCTTTTATGAAGTCCAGGATCCTTACTCTGCTGCTCTCCATCCTTCCTTTCCTCAGGATCTTGACCTCAATCAGCTTGTGGTCACTGTTGCCTAAGTTGCCATCCACTATACTACATACCCCACCAATTCATGCCTGTTTGTGAGCAGCAAATCAAGAGCATGGCCCCTAGTTGGCCGCTCCAGCACTTGCATCACGAAGTTGTCCCCCACACTCTCCAAAACCTTCCTGGATTGCCTGTGCCCTGTTGCATTATCTTCCCAGCAGATGTCAGGTTGATTGAAGTCCACCATGAGAACCAGGGCTTCCTTACAATAATGCCTTCTGTAGCACCTTTCATGACAAAGAACTCAACAGAGATGTTTTGCTAATCCCTGCAAAGTCTTTTATAGATGGAAAAAGTGAGTCACAGAGTGGCTATGTGTCTTGCCCAAGAACAAGCAAGAAGTCAGTTGCAGTCAGAATCAACCCTCAGGATTTTTGCTTGCCAGAGCTGACAACTAACAAAATATAAATAGCCTCCGAAGTAGGGAGCAACATAGAAACCCTAGCTGGGGATAGAGGCAGGTATAAAGGAACAAAGCATGACAGAGTTAGGATTTTGTGGATTCTGGTAAATTGTAGGTTATTTCCTCTCTCTTTTCTCACTTCAGTTATTTAACTATAAAATCCAGTGTACCAGAAATATTAGTGTAACATAAATGCTCAAAACAGTCATCTGAACACTTTCCTTCTAACATTCCCATTAATAGGATGTCTTCCAGAGAAACATGATAAAATATGGGAATATAAATACATGCAATAAAACTGATTAGTCTACCAGTAATGTATGCCCTTTCTTTGTGTTCATTTCTTCTGTTGCTGTTGCTTCTGCCCTTTCTTTCTCCTCTCATTCTCTAACCCCTTTTCTCTACCCTTTTCTTTCTTTGCTGCTTTTCTCTAATAAGGGACCATCCTCTCCCCTGTTCTCCTCTTCACAAGCTCCTGTCAGATCAGTCTCTGATACATCAATCACTCCATTGCTGTCTCATCCCACTGCTTCACTATTCAATTCCATCTTCTGTACTGGCTCATCCCCACCAACGCCCCACTCTATGCCTCATTTTTACATTGTTTACCTCAGGGTAACTAATGACTGTAACCAGCCTGAGGTTAAAATACAAGGGGGACAAGACACTTTCATCTGACTACAGGGTAAACTAAGCAAGATCAACACCAGACCTGATCTCCCCTAGTTCCATTTATTGTAGAACCAGAGAGATCTGTCCTTACTATGGTTTATCCTCAGCATGTTCCTCACCCCAAGGCAACAAATCACCTTTTTAGTAGTAAAAATAAAGTCTTAAAGCCTCCAAACCATATTTTATCTCCTTCATCTAATTCAAGGGAAACCATGTCTCTTTTGCTTTACTACTCGGAGTCAGTTTTCCATTGTTTCTCCTCTCATCCTCTCTACCTGCTGAGCTCCCCTTTTCAAGTCCCTCACCTGGTGCCTGCTGCTACTGTGTGGACTCCTGTGCTCCCAGTGTTTTCTCTTCAGCCACCAGTCTGCTAAGGGCTGCCAATGTCCTTGAGAGTATGTACATGTTCAGAAAAAGACCCCTGATCTTCTGCTCTCCTTGTGCCAATAGCCTGCAGCTGAGCTAGTTCCTGTACTTTGCTCTCCTGCCTTGGAACACTGGGAGCACAACGGAGAGACACCCCAGGTGCAGGCTACCAGCTGGCAGTACTGCAGCAATCCTAGCTCCTCCTCCATCTCTTCCAAATAGGCCCAAGAAATCAAGGACCTAGTCAGGAGCTTTATGGGGCTGCCTCACTGGTCATTTATCTAGGATTGGGAAACACCCAGTCATGAAAAATGAGGTTGAAGATTGTGACAGAAGCCACTGAATGCTGATACCTGTCATGTGACAGGAGGTAATGGTACTTGTAATCCTAAATAGCCACATCCCACAAAAATTACTTCTACACCTTAGTTCAAATGCTTTGATTCAATTAATTTTGCATATTGGCTTCTATTCTACCCAGGAGAGTGCACAAAACACAAGCAAACTCTCCCTATGCCTGAATAAGTGTGTTTGTGCCTGAAAGCTTGTAAAGAACATTTTTTTCCAACTATTTAGTTAGTTTAACAAAAGATATCACATTTACCCAGGGAACCTTTTGTGTCTTGATTCAGTTAAACAGCCAGTACCGGCCACACAGATACCCTGCTGATTTTCACATGTTCTCAACCATCTTGCTGCTCACCTCATCCAGCACTTGAAGATCACTGCTGAGCTGCTCTGCAAATGCTGCAGCATTGTTCACAATTGGCTCATACTCTTCCATCAGTTTTAGCATGTCAGCTGTTTCCTTTGGTGTCATCTCTTGGTACACACAGTGCTCTTCCTGGTTCTCTGCTTCTGCACTTGCCTTTGCATTCTCTTGGGGACCTTGTTTTCCTGCATGCACAGGGGAGATATATGAAGAACTGTTTTTATTATTTCTTTGTATTAGCCTTTCCCTTCTGGGAAGTCATGCCAAATCTAGTTTGGGTCACAAGGGCAGTGAATATAATGGTCTCAGTTTAGTGCCTATTTTATGTTTAACTCCAGCACAAGAAAATCATGGAAGGTCTCATAGCTGCCAAGCACTGAGGAAATGAAGTTTAAGCCTGGGATAGTGATGCAGTGCTGCAGATCAAAACAGAAGCACATGTGCACAGGAAGTCTAAACTGAATGAAGGGTGCGCCCTTGCCTGCTGCCACCTCTGGGGAAGGGTCTACATGTTGCTGTATGGAGACGTTGCTACAGCACCATGCTTTAGTACTTCCTTTTAGAAGTACTAAAGCACAGTGCAGGTGGTTACTGCACTGTGTGCACAATGGACAGTTAGATTTTGCCGCTATGTCATTGTAGCATGCCGTATGTCGCTGTAGCATGTCGTTTGGCGATGTAGTGCATCGCTGTGTCTCGATAGGGTGACATGTAGATAAGCCCAATGTGGAGCTATCTGCAGGGCATTTGTGGGAATCTCAGAGATCGGCACCCCCTAATACATTCAAATATGATGACAGACATGTCCAACATAAACCCCCCACCTCATCAATATATCTTGACAGGCAGAGAAACTGGAAACATTCTCCCAATATGCAGCTGGTCTTTTTCTGAGCTGATACATACCAACCCATACATTACAGACAGGCCATTAGAAGCAAGATAAACTACCCATTTTTCATCCAAGCCCAGTGCTGTCTCTATGTGGCAAGAGTCAAGGAAATATATCAGCCTGCTCTATAAATTCTTCCTTAAGCCTGAAGTCCCTGGATGAGTGATTCCTATTCTTTTGTCTCTCTCTCTCTCTCTCTTGCATTTCAGATTGGTCACTCAGGCTTGCGCCTCCTGTCCTTTACTCTTTACCCTACTCAGAAATCTGTTCCCTTGTGTGAAAAACAAAGCTGTCACTTAGAGTAATGTGGCAGGCTTGTCGCTTTTGCCTAGCAAGCCAGACTTGGAGAAGGACACTTTGGATTGGTGGAACATTTCCACCAATCAGGTAACAGCTGGGAGGGGCTTGCCCTGCCCCCGCTCTGAGTGGGGGGGGGGGGGGAAAGAGCCCCTGGACCTGATTGAGGACTGTGCTTTGCAGGTCCAGTAGACTTCAGGGCGAGGCCTCCAGTGTAAATAAAAGCCCAGCGTGCTCGCTGGGGAGATGCAGCAAGGGATGGCAAGGAGAGAGCAGCTCCAGAGAAGACTGTCATTGGGATCCCACCTGAGCCTTGACAGTGTATGGATAGGCAGATGAGAGTCGGCCTTGGGATCAGCTCAAGACTGCTCAGGCCTCACATGGTGCGCAGGTCAGTGCACAGAGAGTTGACCTCGAGAGCAGCTTGAGGCTGCTTAGGTTATCCCCAGCTCTAGGCCGGGTAGCCGGAGCCCCACAGTGTGACTCAGCATTAAATTAAAAGAGCCCTGGTGCCCAGAGCAGGGCCCAGGAAGGGGAAAGACCCCCTGCATGAGGCTGGGGAACTAGAACCAGTAAGGGCTCGGCTCCCATAGGAACTCTGTGGGTGCACAGTGTGGGGCACAGGGCCATCGGCAGAAGCCCTGGTGGGAGGCCCCAGGATGGTGCACCAGGTCATCAAGAGGAACCAGAGGCACTGCAGAGAGAGGCCCTTGCAGGACTGGCCACTGGGGGACGAGCCTTGTCTGCTTCAGAGTGGGAGCAAGAGTTGCTGGGGAAGCAGGTCCCACAGGGGAGGCGGCCTTGGGAGGGAAGGTCTGCAGCCTTCACCGTCCTCCACTGTTGGGGGGGCATGTTCCCATCCCAGGGCCCTAAAGGGGAGCGGCTCCAGGGAACACCCTGTGGGGTGCTGAGTGCACCTCATATTTTGTGATTGATGTTTGCTTCGTATTGTTGATGTTAATATAGTTATGGGTATTCCTTATGGGGGGTTATATTGGTTTACTTGTTTTCTTTACCTTTATATGTTTACTGCCTATTATCTGAACTTACTTGTATTGTTGCCTGTGTACGTTTATTGCATTGCTACCTCAGCTTACCTGGGTTTATCGGAGTTGATGCTTATATGTGTTTACTGCGTTGATTTACCTGTTCTAGGGTGTTAATGATCATCTGTGCAGGGGGGTTAATTATTGCCTGTGCTGTGGATCACCTGTACTGAGTTCCCAATTACCTGGTCTATATTTTGCAGTCCCTCAAAGTGGTGTGATGTGTTGATGGCAGATTATTGTATATGGTGTTGTGTACCAACTGTATTGTAAATATTTAATGTCTCTTATTCATATTTATTTTTGTATAGCAATACATTTGTATATAGTTAAGTGCTTTGTCCCAGCCTGGCTCTATAGAGAAAAGAGGGAACTGCTCCCTGGTGGCAGGCCCCTCTCATAGCACTCTTGCCTGACCATCCCATCCCTTCCCTTCCACCTGGAGACAGAGCACACCCCCGGGTATATCCGGGCTACAGGAAAATGAACTTTGACATAATTTGAACTTTCTACCAAACTAACAACAAGATGCAGAGGCAACAAATATGATTTGAGGGCTGCAACCAGCTCATTTTGTATTTGGCAGATGATTGCAGTCAAACCCTAACAACAACAGCCTCCTTATCCCTCCCCTAAATTACCTCCATTCTGGCAATTTTTACATGGAGTGTAAAGGTCAAGCAGGCAAAATATATCCAGTATTAATTAGCTGTGTGATTCTAGCTAACTGTTTTTTTTCCTCTGGCTCTAGCTAACCAAACCCTCTCATTAATCAAATGTTGGCCATATTTGTTGTTGTCTCCCCTGTGACTTAATCATGATTTTTGTGGAACTTGGGCTTCTCCATGAAGTCCCAGCTCTTGGAAGAAAGTGATTAGGAGAAAATCCCAGCTGCCATTAAAAGTATAAAGTAAGATTCTAGCCTTCATGGTAGCAAAAAAAAAAAAAGGCTGAAAATGTGACCCTAGTGTAATG
>NW_005843010.1:168460-194109 GCF_000455745.1 Alligator sinensis
CAGCAGGCAGAAGATGAATAAAACAACTCCCCCCCCATTATTTTTAAGAGCTCATGATTTTAAATCTGATCTCCTGTTTCTTTGAAGGAAGATTCATGATTTTTTTTTTTTTTAATGCTTGTGGTTGACAGCACTAGCCAGCCATTGCTTATAAATCCCATTTTCCCTAGACCTCTTCAGTAAGGCAGAGTTTCCTGGAGTGTATAGGTACAAGAACAGAGCAGAGGCTTGTGCACAGGAGGAAGAAACACTAATGGTGATGTTAATCTGTGATGCCCTCCCTCTCCCGATTGGAGTGGGCAGCCCTTGTATTTCACCAGCTGTCCTCTGCTCCCTGGCCACAGCCCTTTTTACCTCCCAGTTTGGTGACCGCAAGATTGCTTTCAAAGCAATTGCTGAGCAAAGCAGTTAGCCTAGCAGGGAGAGGAGGAAGCTTTACATATTGCTCCAAGGCTTCTCAAAGCTCTATAAGTAAGCAGGGATAAAATGCCAAGGGAAGGTACAGTAATGTAAAAATGATGTTGTAGCCATGATAATACAGAAATTATGCAAGAGGTAAGGATTTCTTAGGATGATATTTTTGTATTGGAACAACTATGTAGGTGGGATAAAGTCAGAAAAGCTTTTGAATACAAGACAATTCTTCCTCAGGACTCTAATCACATAGTGAAAAAAGTAAAAATTGACCACAGCTGTCCTTGGCAATCCCCAAGGTGGAAGCCATGGAGACAAACCAATCCTGCCGCTGCTGGGCCACTCCCACTGAGTGGGGTGAACTGATCAGGAAGGCAGAGCAGAAAAACAGAAGAATAGAAACAGTTTAGACATAGCTCTGAACCAGTTTGAGGACACACCCCAAGGGAACTGAAGGTAAAAACAGATGTGGATTTCTCTCAGGAAAAAGCCTGAGGATCCTGGGATCCTACAAGCCCATTGTCCTATTTTAAGTACTGTGAAGTATCTGAGAGAACAATTTTCCTTTAGACAATCGAGGCTGATATGAATTAATTACCATTCAGGCTGAGAGTGTTAAAGATTGAATCTTGCTTGTTTTGAAGCGAATCAAAGCCTAGGACAATCAAACTAAGGATAAACCCAAAGTCTGTTTTTGACCCTGAGAAAGTGAGAAGAGGTGGGTTTGTAGTAAATTGGGTATGTCAAAGAAGGTTATAAAGTAAAACGGTGCTGGGGTAAGAGATGGGAGATGTGAATGCAGAGATATGTCTGCGGCAGGAAGTGCTGCTGTGAAAGGTCAGAAGGAAGAGGATTAATCATCCTTTAGAAATATTACTTTACCATAACTAAAGATAAAATGGGCCTCTACCTTCCCTCTTGCTGGTATACAGAGATCTCTATACAGATTGGTTACATAGTCTGTTTCTATTGCTTGAATCTGATTTTTTTTCTCTTTGTTTTTAATGAATCTTGGTTTCCCTTAGATGATCTGCACTTTAGACTACATTGAGGTGAAGTCACAGTGTATGCCCTTGAAGGGAGGTAGTTCTTGACAAATTGGAAGAAAATCATACTTATACCAACGTATTTTCTTGAGGTAGCCCCTTAAGTGTCCCAGGTACTAACTTCTGTTGAGGAAGGTGGAGCAAAAAAGCCAGTGGACCTTAATGTGATGGGAATAAAGGACTTAAGAGTAGAGGGGTCAAAGTGTGTGTGTGTGTGTGTGTGTGTATATATATATATATATATTATGGCATTCTGAATGTGTATGACAAAAGTCATAATTACCTTCCATTGTACAGGAGGGGACATTGACAAATGAGATAATGCCGGAGAGGTATCGGTGGTTCAGCTTCCACAAGCATCTGATAAAGGCATTCTTCTCATCACAGCTGCCAGCTGTCCACTTGTAAACCTTATCAAACTGCAGCTCAAAATCCAGAGTTTCCTAAACACCAATAACAAGAGCTACATTTGATTAGCGCTGTGACCAGAAGGTAGTTACCACACAATGTACACTTTAACATACAGGAGAGTAACATATTTTAATAAATGCAGTGGGTGTTTTAAAAGAGAAAACACCCTCTGTGTCTAACACAGCAGGACCCCATATCCTACAGATCACTAGGCTAAGGGCTAATGGGACAAACCATTTTTCCAAGTTGCACCTCTGAGATTAGCATTTTTAATATCACCAGGAGGTCATGTTGCAAATCAACATTCTGGCAGGGGGTTAATCTGAACTGAGTTCACTGATACAGAACATAACTTGATATTAACAATTCAGTAGCAATTAAGCACTGGCCCAGTCATACCACCTTGGGTGCTGATATTGTTAGATCTCAGACTAAACTGCACTGGGCGCAGAAAGCAAATGGAAGGGAGACATCGAAGGAAAACCCAGCTGCTACCAGCATTGTTGGTGACTCAAACACCTGGTAGGGGGTGTTGTGCTAGTGGTGTGCTCACTATTAAAATGTGTCGGCTTGTGATCACGATGAACCAGATTTTCATTCTCTCCTCTCCCACTTCTCACCTGCTTGTTGCCTCTTATTAGTTATGCCATATCTAATGTGAGATTGACTTCAAGGGAGTTGCCCAATTGGTCAGAAAGAAGTTGGGCAGGAGTCTTCTTGTTAAGCTTTCATGTTCTAAATCAACTGTTGGTTGGCAGTTGCTGATGGTGCTTTCCCCTGAGTTTCTCCCTTGCTGGGAGAGACTCTCTTTTTTTTGGATTTAACCTAGCATCAAAGGATACAGCGTAAGATATGACCTGGAAATCCATGTCACTTGGTGCTTTGGCATGGGTAACATATAGAGAGAGGCTGTGTGTGCAGAAAGGGGAGTGTTTTAGAGTGGAAGTTTGGAAACCTCTTCACTGAGGTGAAGACTGGCCCTGTTGGCTGCTTACAGGGTCAGGGAGGACTTTGTTCCCTGATAACGTAGTATTCCGCATTCTCAGTTTTTATGTTTAAAAAAAAAAAAAAAAAAAAAAAATCTCGGAATTTTTTGGGGTTTATCTTCAAAACATAAAAACCAGGATGAAATCAGGATAAAAGGGAAAAAAAATCAGTTAAACTGCAGAAAAATCGGCAGGGAGGGAGGAAGGAAGGCTGGGACTAGAGAAGGGGCAGGGGGAGGGGTATGGTACAGCCGGTCAGCTGCTTCTGGGGCTGCAGCAGGAAGCAAAGCAGGGGGAGTAGTCAGTGGGTGCGGGGCAGGGAGGTGCAGCTTTTATTGCTATGCACTCCCCAGCAAGGCTGTGGTCTTGGGGGGCCTGTGCTGGGCTCTTCCCCAGGGGCACATGCCCCTGGATCAGCAGCAGGAAGCACATCACACCATGCCCTGCTTTTCTTTCCTAGCTGTGTTTGTGCCCCTCCCCCTGCTGCAGCAGCCTGCTGCCGGTCTGCCCTGGTATTTGCGGGGAGTGGTGCACAGCCAGATGGGGGCGGGGAGGGGGACCTGCCCCTGGCAACAGCACCTCCTGTCCCACCTGGGGTCGGAGCCCGGAGCCCTGCACCCCCAGGCAGTGGCTCCAGCCCTACAGGCCTGTGCAGAGCTGCTTGGTGTAGTGCCCACCACAGAGAATGGGCCCAGGCTCTCCTGCCTGCCCCCCACCCCGGTGGGGCTCGCAGCTCCCAGCACTCAGGGAAGGGCCGAAGCCGATGATGCTGGGGTGCAGCTCGGACCCACCTGCACCGGGAGGAATTCCTGTGGCCTGTCCCACCCCACCCCACCCCGAGTCAGAGCTGGGTGCCCCACATCCCCAGGCAGCAGCTCTAGCCACCCTCTCCTGGACCTCACGTGGCCAGCTCCATTCTTCCAGCCCCCTGCTCCATATGCGGCCGTGGCCATGTCCCCCCCCCGCTATCTGGCTGGAAACCTGTGCCTCAGGTAACTAGCACAGTGGCACTTTTAGCTTACCAGCACCACCCATTTTTCAGTACAAATCCCTGTTAACTAGCACAAGTGGGGAATGCCAGTTTACAGGGATATGAACTGAAAAATGTGAGTAAATCAGTAAAAACTGACTTAAAAAAAATTAGGGAACTTATCAGTGAAAATTGGTAAAAACTGAGAATGCAGAACACTACTGATACACAATTGGCCAAATGAATTCTAGGCTATTTTCCCCTGAATCTTCAGTGATTGGGGTCCTGTCTCCAGCTGGGGCCAATCAGAGTGGACCTTGCTTTGCTGATGCATGGCTGATGTGCCTTGTTTTCAATCAAAATCAAACTGATTACTTGATTTCGGGCCAGGAAAGAATTTTCCCCCAGGTGTCAAATTATCATGGAGCAGGGGGCTTTTTGGGCCCTCTTCTATAACACAGAATAGGAATAATTAGCTACAGCCTGCTGGGAACCACTTACTTAATAAATTCCCTGTCATGGCAGGACCCTTGCACCTTGTTGCCACCTGGTTGTTCCTGTTTTCTGCTTGTGGCACAGAACAGTTTAGTTTCCTGAGAATTGTAATGCTTCCATCTAACCCAGGTTATTGGGCTCACTGCAAGGTCAACAGGGTAAAATGTAATGGCCTGTCAGACAGGAGGTCAGACTAAATGATTTAGTCCTCTCTGGTCTTAAATTTTAAGAAATGAGGAAACCCCACCATTCACTCTAGCTCCCAGGCTAAAATTGCCTATGTTACTTTGTATCACTTCCAAAAGCCTTTCCCTAAATCTTAAATTGACCTGCCAATACTGCTACAGGGGACAGTGCTGGCTGCCTCTGGGGAAGGCATGATAGAATAAGGGGACAGAGCAATAGCAAAGGAAGGTCTGCAGAGACAGGGGTCCTGAGTTAGGAATATTCCACTGAGACTAGCTCCTTCCTCCAACAGTTTATTAGCTCAGCAGCACTGCATGATCCCATCTTCTAGAGAGTTCGCAGGCTGCACTTATTATTGATACTACTACTACTAATAATAATAGGCTCAGGCTTTATGACGATTTATTCAGTCCTGTGACACTTTGCAGCATGCTTTCTAAACACCTTAAAGTGATATATCACACCCCTGCACTACTTTACAGGCTGGATAGCAGCATCTGGAACAGCTTTTAACACCACCGTCTGAGGGGGATTTACAACTGGCATGGTTTATAGCATGCCTTATACCTTATAAGGAGTGATTAAAGCAGGAGGCTATTCAGTAATCGCCTCAAATATTAATACAGTTTCTGTCAAGAGAGGCATAACTTTAAAAGCACTGCCAAATGTGCACTATCAGGGCTTTGGCAGCACCTCATGGAACATGAGTCCAGCATATGTGAGCAGGCCCCAAGTCATTGGCGTTCATTGCACAGAGCACAAGCTGTGCACAGGCTTCATAATCATGTCTGGTTTTTAGCATTCATTTGCCAGTTAGGGTCTCATCTTTCACACTGCCACTCAAGGAGGTTTTCCCAGAGATGTGCTAATTAAAAATATCCTCCCTGCTAATAGTGGTTTTACATGAGCCATTTGTTTTCAGGGGTCTCCACTGATTCAGGGACAAGCAGAGGATAGGGGAACTGTATGGGTTCATTCTGAGGAGGGAAGGATTGGGTTTTGCACTATTTTTGTGGGTTGATTTACAAAATGGGATTGTGGGACCATTACTGGGGACATGTACATTGTAACTCTTCTTGAGAGGAGGATGGACTTCCATCCCAGGGGCCTGCAGTTCTATGGTCTCTTCCCTGGGGGCATGAAGAGGATGAATTTGTGCTAGTTTCGTCCTGGAGGGTGGTCTCTTTTGCTGACCAGATGGCAAGACCACAGCTGTTTATAGTTAAGGGTATAATACATAGCACACACAGGCAGGTTGGCTACTCATCCTAATTACACAGGCCTACCCTGCTTCTTGCCAATCAGACTTACAGGAAAATTAAAAAGTTTTGAATGGATTCTGGGAGCTGTACCATGATAATGCAGATGTCTTCATATGTTGGCCTGATGGATACTGCAACCATTAGGCTGCAAGTTCATTTTTAACAAGGAAACGTCATGATGGAGACACATTGCAATAGCTGATTCAGCTTCCCGGTGAGATTATTATGTCCTGCATAATAAATCCAAATTATAGGCAGTGTGAGCACTCTGGGAGGTATTTCTGGTGCTCAGCTAACTGTTTTCCCTCTTCTGTGAATGGCTGCTGCTGTTGAAGCTACATGGTTTACATTTCCTGTTTTAATCATTTAACATTATTTTCCTCAAATGTCTATGTTGACACTTGAAGGTAACTGCTAAGTCTTTATTTTCTATGAACCCTCCGTTTAAATCTCCAAGCAAAGTGCCAGCAGAGGCAACCATTTTGGCTAGGGGCAGACATTACACATAGCCTGGTCTAAATGATCAGAAACTGGTTTAAACCTGTAACAGAACAGATGTTCAGTGCACATAAACCAGTTTGAAAATGGCTGAAACTGGTTTGAGATAAACCTGGTTGAATGTAGTATCAGACTTAACTGATTTGGCTCCAGACGCTTTATGCAATGTCTGTCCCAGACCCCTTGCTGGTTTAAGTTAAATCAGAGTTATCAGCATCCCAGCGTACTCTCTGGGCTGGTTGGGGCTCTTTGCTACACTGCAGGGCTGGCCCCTCCCTTCTGCTCCCTGGCTGGACAGCTTGTGCCTGCAAGCTTGGCACAGACTTACAGGCACAGCAGGGTCTGCTGGCTTTCCTGTACCCTCCTCTCACCACTCGCTGCTTAAACAGAGATCCCTTCTCCTCCTGTCTGCCACAGCAGGGACTGTAGCCAGCATGTGATATGCTAGCTAATGCCAAGAGGTGTCTGTGTGTGTCTCTCTCTCCAATTTCACTGGGAGAGGAAGACAGAACAGTGACCACTTAGGGCTTTTAGAGCTAATCAACAGGTCAGCTAGTAAGCTGTTTAAGAAGTCTGAAGTAATGTGGAGAGAGGCTATTGTTTTGCTAATTGGGCAATGAAGACTGTTATCAGCCCTTCAGCTGGCTTGCTCACCTGTCAGTTTGCTGCAGACAGTACGACAAAGCAGGGAGGGAGACTGAAAAGTTCTATATCATCAACAGATGCCTGCACTGCACACTCCCCCTTGCCTCAGAGTGCTAGGCTGGGGTTGGGGACTGGCAACACTCCCGCCCCTTGAGCAGGCAGCTGGGAAAAGCCTGGGACCATGCAAGCAGACATCCCTAATGAGAGAGTCCTGCCAGGGCCTGGCTATGCCCTCCTCAGCTCAGCTGTCTGCAGAAGGGAAGGGAGGGCTGCTCCAGCACCCCTGGCTTCTACCCTGAGCCACTGCAGGCATGTACTTGAATATCATTAGTTTAGAGAGAATGTCTGTCCAGTTTCAAACCAGTTCAGCCTAGTCAGGTTAGACTAACCTACAAAGATTGAATCAATTCAGGCTCAGGCTTTTTGAATGTCTGTCCCTAGCCTTTGTGTCCAGCTCATGCAGGCTGTCTCAAAGTACACATACCACACTGGGAACTTTTTCATGGAGCTTTTGTGTTTTGTTATCTGCACTGCTAAGGCAATGTTAGAAGGAACTGTCCATGCAGGGGATAACTGGAATATCATGCAGGAAAAACCAGATGACCTTGAGGACTGGAATACCAGAAACAGGATGGAATTCCATAGTACTAAGTGCAAGATCATGCACTTGGGAACTAATAGCAAGTATTTTGATTATGAAATGGGAGATTCTCAGACATTTCCAGCTGACAAGTGAGCATGTTAGTCAGCCACAAGATGACTATGATCTACCAATGTGATATAGCAGTGATAAAGGTAAATACCATCCTAGAATGTGGCAAACAAGGTAGAAACATGGAAGTATGAATGCCTTGTATAGGGCTTCAGTGTATAGGGCTTACCTGGAACACTGTGAACAGTTCTATGCAAACATCTTCAGCCTGAGCTACTTGGGTGATCAGGAAAAGTAGAACTTATCTTACAAAGGGAGAGCAAAAGAGTAGGGCTTGTGTAGCTTAGGAAACTAAAGGATGAAAGGATATGACTGCTGTCTATAAATCAGAAGGTTTCTAGTCATTAGAGCAATCGGGTTCTGAAAACAGCCTCTTGATAGGAGTAGTGGGGGCAAAAACCCTAGCAGCTTTTAAGATAGACCCTGATCAGTTTATGAAAGGGATTATATGATATGGCTGTCTGTTACACCAGGGAGCCAGACCCAAGAGGTCCCTTCTAGTCCTATGTTCTTAAGACCTGATCTGGCTTGGACATGCTCTCATTGGCTTCAATCAGAGCTGAATCAGACCAGTCTTCTAAAATAAAGATCAGGCTCTCTCTTCTTAGGGCATAACAAAACTGAAATACCAGTTTAGTTTCCACTCCTGTATCGTGAACCCATGAAAATTTGCAAGCGCTATTTTCTAAGCAGGTGCTAGAAAGCAGGCTTTCTGCAGCCTATACACAGGAATATTCTGCTTGTCCTAGAGACAGAGTGGAAAATTATTCTGTTGCTCTCCTTTAATTTATTTCAATGTTTGTACAAACCCAGGCTTATTGCCAAGGCCTCTGGCACATTCACATTAATAAAAAACTAATTATAAGAAATTTAACAACATGCTGCCAACAACTGGCAGCATAAAGGAAATGCTGCTTCCCAAGCTCTCATTTCCCAACTGCAATAATGTCATTGTACAAGTACAAACTCGCCACATCCACTCTCCAGTAACCTTGCTTTTGGAAATAACTTTGTACTTAAGCCTTAATTAGCTATGCAAATAGATGTAAATAACCTATTTCAACACGGACAAGCAGATGGACCCTACAGTGTGTTCTGCAAATGCTGGTGATCTAACAAGGAACCACTTTGCAGAGCTGAGAAAAAAGTCCACCATTCCAAGGTATGTATGAGAATTCCAATAAAGAGCATTAAGAATATAGGAGGATACAAGCCACAGAAGCCAAGTGAACTCTCCTGTAGTTAATAGGAGTCTTTTGTTTTTTAATTTACAGGGTTGCTGTGACATGCTGTATGACAAAGAACAGTCCTTCATTGATTTCTCAGCCTGCTCTGAGATCCAACAAGTCTGCCATTACTACACACACCCCATTTCCTCTTTGTGAAGGTGCATTCCCACCCCCAAACCTCCCTATAACACACATACAACCCTGTCTCCATCCAAAACATATGTCTGAGATAAGTCATCCAAAGCATTCTGGCAGAACTGGTGACCCATTAAGACAGATCAATATTAATTTTCTAATTTTTTTTAGTGGCCCTGCAGGCCAGATACAATGGCCTCGTGGGCCAGATCCAGCCCATGGGCCATATTTTGCCCTGCATAAAAGGCACATCTCTTTGACCAACTAAATCAGAAAGCAGAGATGCCTTTTTTTTTTACTTTTGATGGTTGCTCTCACCAGATTATATTGAAATCAAAGCTGTTCTATTTTTTTTGGTCCTGGATTTAAAATAGTTTAAAATGTTGATTCATTCCCTGTCCTCCCTTCCTTTCACCTACTGCTACCATGCTTCCATTTTGCTCAAAACTAAGACCAGGGCTATATCTCTCTGGCCTCACAATCAGCCCATTCATTTCTCTTTCCATTTACTCACACACTGTGTCATGACCTATACCATGATAAGAAGCAAGAGTTGACAATACCTGATTGACTGTCTTTCCATCTACCAGCTTCAGATACTTTAAGAGCCACCTGTTGGTTATCTTGTACTGTTCACCCCGATCTGCCTTCACCTTCACAAGGAACAGCTGGATTGGCCTATAATTAGCAACTAAGGATAGGGATACAAAACACCAATGTTACTGCTTGGCTAATACATGCATTCCAGGTGTGAGGAGATAGACAGACAGACTTTTACTTTACATATAACTGATGTGTGATGGAACAAGATGTTATAAACATTGCACTGACAGACAAAACTGGTCTCTTGCAGCCTTATCCAAAGTCTCTTTCAGTCTCTAGAAGGAGTCCCACTGACCTCTGTGTTTCCGAACAGATTCTTGTTCTCTTGCCTAAGGTAGATACCACTGCAACAGTAAGACTAAACCCAATGGGATTTATCATAGGTAAATGCCACATTGAAGGAATTTGTATAGCTGGTATCTGGATATTCAGAATTAAGAAATGGATGGAGTTGTACCTTCTTATTCCTGTTTTCACATATGCACCACCTCAAGATAAGCCTCAAACTTGGATTCTCTTTGCTTTAGGCAAGAGTGGCCACATCTACATGAGATGTTGACTACGTAGATGTTACTACATACGCAAGTACTAAATGATGGCACAGTAACTGGAGCTACTGCACAGTAGCCTCACCAAATGGCTTTTTGGTGACACTGACTGCGCATTAGTAGAACGAGCTACTGCGCAGTCACGTTGTGTCACACTCCATGCCAAGTGATGCTACTCTACAGTAACAAGATACTGCACAGTAGTAATGAGCTACTATGCAGTCAGCATCTCATGTAGATGTGGCCAGTATTAACTAAAAGAAGTTATCTTGTAAAAGGGACCCTTCCCAATAAGTTAGCCAAAAGGAGCTACATCTCTTTTCATACATGGCTGATCTGGGACAAATGCTTTTCAGACATTTCAGATCTGGGACAAACACCTCTTTTTCAGACGTGGCTTAAATGGTAAGGTGATGGGACACTGTGGAATGCATAGATCATATGAGATATAATATTTTCAAAAGTGCTTAAGTGGAAAATCAGGAAGTTTTAGGAAAAATTCCTTTGTACTTTTGAAATTCTTTCCTAGAACAATAGAGAAACAGCACTTGAGTTCTACAACATCATATGTGATGTTACAAGGTGTTTGTTCCAGATCCTTAACAACAGATAAAACAAGACAGTAATGGGAATAACAACAAGAATAATAATCTAGGGTCTTGCAGCATATTCTCCATCAGTTTACAGTGAGAGAAGAAAGTTGCTCACCAACTACACAAAGAACAGAGCCCTTCCTTTTCTTTCCGGTTTTCCAGATGTGGACAATTTCCAAGAGTCTCTCATTCAGGGGGGTGAATACATCCTTCTCCAGCAAGAGCCAAGGGGAAGTCATGGTGAACTGTGCAAGAGGCAACAAGCAACAGTTACGTACACTGAAGCTCATCAGTCATCAGAACCTGTGTGAAAACCCTTGTCTCTCCATCCTTTGGGAAAAGGAATTACTGAGATGTGTGTGTGGTACATTGATACAGACACTTGGATTCCAATGGTCTGAGACTGCATCACTATGCACTTTGTGTACAGAAGGCAGAAATGGGTTTTTTATATGGTATGGCCATACAAACAATTTACTTTGTGGTACACAGGTTGTGCCTTAATTGAGCACTGGTTGTCCTGTGGCAGTTACCTATATGTATGCTCTTACCTTAGGGTAAATGGAAGATAATCTGTAGCAGTTCAGCCATCAATGAGGGGGGTAAGCAGCTGTGATTGAGCTGCCATTGCCCATGTGGTAAGACCATGCAGGTGGGCAATGAAGGCATGTCTACATCACTTCCCTAGCTTTCCAAGGGGCGCTGTCCTTGAACATGCATGGAGGATCTGCTTCAACTTTCAAGCCCCAGAAATAGAAATGAGGCAGTTAATGCAGTCTAGGGCTACCTGCCACCACAGCTCTCATGATCTCTGGATCTGGTATGCATCACAGATATGGCTAGGGGGCACCCATAGGACAGCCTTAGCATCCCATTTTTGCGTATGGTGTATGACACAGTACATGCTCATAAGATTCTTTCCCTTGGACCCCCATGTGCGACTGCTCAGGACATGAAATAGAAACATGCAAACAACTGCAAAATAGCTGACACTCAATAAGCTCAAGGCTCCCTTTTACCCAGATATAAATTGTTGGTATGGCACACCCAAAGGTTCCCAGATTTCATGGGCAAGGGGACCATTTTGATCTTCTAGCTTGAAACCCTGCATAACACAGGTCAGAATGTTTTGTGTTTCCCCCTCCCCCCGCAATAGTTCCTGCTTCAAACCCATAATTCCTGGTTGAACTAGACCAGTGATTCTCAGTTCGGGTGCTGTGGCACCCTGGGATGTCTTGAGATCCTTTTAAGGATGCTGCACAATCTTAGGGCTGTTTAGTTTATAAACACCTACACATTATTCACAAGATAAACCCAGAGATTTCAAATAGGAATCCATAGTGTCAAAAGCATTCTGACATGTTGTAGTCTTTCCAAGGTCTTTTCAACAGAAAAATTGCTCTACTATCTTTCCATAGTCAAAAAATGAGTGAAAGCTAAGAGCTGGCACTTCACAAGGGGTGCCTTAAATTTAAAAATGGTTGAGGACCACTGAGCTAGACCATCATGTTTCAAGAACATCCTGGTTTTGGACGGTATGGTTTTGC
Source organism: Alligator sinensis (assembly GCF_000455745.1). Classification (NCBI taxonomy): domain Eukaryota; kingdom Metazoa; phylum Chordata; order Crocodylia; family Alligatoridae; genus Alligator; species Alligator sinensis. The sequence continues at coordinate 180,741 of NW_005843010.1, forward strand.
ACTTATTTTAACCCCTGTAACACCACATAGTACAAAACACTTAGAGACCTGTGCCCAGATTTTGAGAATATATTTTAAATATCTTCCAGTTTTCAATGCATCTCAAATATCTGGCATGGCATGGCCTGTCCCCCCATCCCTCCCACCACCGATACTTATTGCCTTGGCTCCCAGCATCCAAATGCATATAAAACCAGCACTGGAAGTAGCTTTGAGATGAGGGTTGCGGGGGGAGGAGGGGGTGACTGGTCCACTGTGGGGAGGGGATGGATGGGTGAAGGCCTGGGGGCCAAAAATAGCGCAGTGCCAGGGGGCAGGTAGGAAAAGCTCAACTTTTTGTAGAGCAGTTCCATTCACTGGTCTAACTCTCAGTGATTGAGTTTGAGCGCACATCAGTCCAGGTCTGTCTTAGACCAGGCTCCATCATTTCGAGGCCAGTCTGCACACACAGAACTTCTGTACAGGTGCAAGTATAGGTTGGTTTCTGATTACTAAGACTGGGTCTAGTGTAAGGTCTGCATCGGAGCAAACTAAGTTAGATCAGGTGGCCATTTTTAATGAGATCTAACCTCCCCCTCCCCCTACAAATGTCTGCATGTAGCCCTTTCAAGCCTCCCCAGGTTGCTCTACCTCAGAAGCCCCAGAGGCTTCTCAGTGCTGGATGAGCTCTAGCGCAGGCTGGGGAGGGGGAAAGGAGCTGACACGGCAGCCCAGGCCTACGTACATTGGTTCAACCAAGGTCTGGGAAAGAGCTGTGTGACGACACATGGGCACAGAGCTCATGTCACTTCCAAAGCCCCCAGATGGGCAGCGCGCTCCTGTGGCTTCCCCAACCCTTCCTTACCTCCCTCTGGCGCCGCTCGCTCGCCCCAAACCACCTCCGCCCCCAGTTTTCTCACTCCACCCACAACCCCGGTGCTCCTCCTCCTCATGGCGCCTCTGTCTCCCTTCTCGGGCCCTCATGCAGGGCTGCACACCTTGCTCAGCAGTTACAGGCCACCCACCTCTGCTGGGGCTGCTGCCACACTTCCCAGTTAGCTCCTTGACCCGCTGTCCCTCAGCTCCTCCCCCAGGTCCATAGAGGCTCTGCCATTGGTTGGCGGGGGCAGAGAGCACTGAGGAGCTGGCAGGGAAAGGAGGAGAAAGCAGCCCCCTGCCACTCCAGCTGCCCCCACCCTTCCTCCCTCTCCTGGGTTCCCCACTCAGTGTCTGGTCCTGGAGGAGCTGAGTCTCAGAGAACAAGCAGGACTCTTCCCAGGATAGTGCAACTGGCTTCTCCAGCCTCCATCTCTGTTCTCTAATGGCCTGCATTGGATAAAGAGCTCTGAATGGTTCTTCCCTGGGTAAAAACCTTCAACAATAAACCCCCAGTGCCGAATATGGAAAGAGCCAGCCCTGCATGCAACACTGAAACTGTGGCAACCAGTTGCTACTGACAGCATGTGGGCTGAAAAATCCTGAGTGATGGCTGTGGGAGGGAGGGGAGTTTGACACACACGTAATTTTGAGTAGTCAGCAAATAAACACCTTAATCAGACAGTTTCCAAACTGTTAGGGAAAATTCTGCCTGCAGACTATTTTAAGCAGTCCCACATGCGAGAAAATCACCTCCTCCAACCAGAAATTATTATTCAAACTCAAAAGTGCTGGAATTATGGCAAGTACTAAGAAAACAAGGACTTCTGCACTATAGAAAGTTAACATTATGCAGGTGAGATTGGGAATTGGTGCATATGATTGACCCTTTCATGTGGTTATGAAAGTTAGACACTTCTAAAAATACTGAGCCACAAAGCATCTACCATTTCAGGCTCTAGGATATCAGTCAGATATCCAATATGTTGAAAATCAGTCAGATATCCAATATGTTGCACTTTGCAAGGGCCCAGCTTCTTGAAATACCAGGTAAAATAATAATTTTTTTTCTGTGCACCCATTGCCCAGTTAGTACTCAGCAACTCAATTCCAATATTTTTATATCAGAAGGAAAACCAGGAAGTGTGTGTGTAGGGGTGCTGCGGGAAAGGTGGGGCTGCAGAGTCAGCCTTGTTGGAGATGGAGTGTTATCCACCTCTGCCATGAGCATAGATGATGGTAAGTACTGACTGACAATCCATGAATAGGAAACATCATGTGAAGAAAAATCATGAGAAATGGAATTTACTGTGCCCTAATACCAGCACATGTATAGATTGTGATGCTTTACTGTGGAGCTAATTAGTCAAATGCATTACAGCACATGTGTAGATATATTCACTGACTCCTCCTCTAACAGAGCTGGTTGAAAATCAAAATTTCTATCCCATGGAAGTGGTGCATCATAGGAGATGGATTTTGGCTAGATAGTCTAGCCCCTTGTTGAAAACAGGGACATGAGTCTATGGCAGCACTCTAGCAACTTGAGTAGACACAGGTTAACATCAAACTGAGCAGACAGGAAACCTTTTAATGGTGTTTCACAAATGGAAAGTCTTTGGTCTGAGTAAATGCAATGCAATAGGAAACAGTTCATTTTCCCAATGGAAAAGTAAAACTTTTAGCAACACTGACATTTTTCTGCAGCAAATTTCAATTTGGATCATCTAAAATCTACTTGGAACAGCATCTCCCATCAAAAAATGTATTTTGATGGAAAATCACCTGTACCCTCTAACCGCAGGATCATGGTTCAGTGTATCCAATATAAATTGTCTTCAGCAATAAAGAAGAAGGTATATTAATTAATGAGTATAATCATTTCATCAACGAGCACTTGTGATATTAGAAAATCTTATATTTCAGGTGGAAAAAGGGCAACAGGGAACACAGGAAAGAAAGATTTGAATGTTAGAGTCACAGAATAAAATAGATCATGTTTAATGCAAAAGTTTTTAATAATAAAGATGAGAGAGAAAATATATAAACACTAAAATACTTTAGAGAGATTTAGAGTAGAGTAGATTTTAAAAGGATGATACAGAAAGTTTCTCATAAAACAGTACCTGTTGCTTAATATATATGATAATTATGCAGATACAGCATAGAAATTAAACCCTCTTAGACAGTGATTAATCTTCCAGCTCAGTCACTTAGTTAACTAGACTGCAATCACACCAACAATTATTCAAAACTTTTTTTTTGTGGAGCTAGGACAAAGCAAAGATTTATCTTTAAATTATTCTGCCACATCTCTTTGAGTTCAGTGTCCCAATTGAGTTATCTTTGCTTCTCCATTGCTGACAGTATTTCATATCTCTCCATTTAAGGCCCTTGTAATGATGTTCGCCTACAAAGGCACACAGGATAGCAGCCTTGAGATAAGACTGTCTACGCCAGCTCTTGCTTTTGAACTCACTAACACATTTATAACAGGACCCGAGCAACAGCTAAATGGAAATGATTGAAAACCAAGCTAATAGAAGGATCACCTTCTCCCTGCTGACTTACTCTAGAAAGAATAATATCTTCCTTGAGCATTATTGAAAAGCTGTCTGTACCAGAGCTATTTAACTCCTTGTTTTCTAGAGTGAATGCACAAGAATGAAGAACCTCAGTGAAACCCCATTGGAATTTCCACAAAAATCCAGATTACCCATCTAGAAAGATTATGGACAGGAAGACAAAACATTAATAAGAGGAAGAACATTCAGAGACTTTACCAGCCAAGTCTTGTTGAGGACAAATTGTGGGATTCTAGTCACAAGAAGTCTTAGAACAGGAAGCAGTGTATCGGCTAAATAAAAGCGTTAAGAACAAAACAGGAAGTCTGAAGGACCTGACAGTGGAGCTGTGAGCAACAGTCTTGAGGTTGGTGCCGGAAATAGCTGACATCCACAGCTGAGAGCTGCAGAAAACAGGTGCAGGTTAATTTAAGTGCAGTATCAAAAGAGCCAAAAAGAAAATAGTTGTTGGCAAGAAGCAAAGTGGGCCAGGAGGGAGAGAAAAGACTGGCTTTTAATTACTTTTTCTTTTTTCTGAAGGGATTTGAGTTTCTGAATGGAAGGGAGCTACAATGCAACTCCCAATGGGATATTACTTTAGTTCACAGCCCCTAATGATAGCCATCAATTTCTTCTCCTTAAAAAGTGCCTATTGATCTAAGAGTGAGAAACACTGATGATAAGGCATGATATGCCCTGAGTTAATACCTGAGCACAAACATAACTTTAAGCACTTGGGGAATCACATCTTGATTCATGTGAAGCATGAGTGTCAGGATGTTAGGTCTATGTCGTGTCAGGGTTGAAGGAAGTCTTATGTAGAGTTTAGATTATGGTTGTATGGGCTGGTTTGGAAAGGGATGATTCTGCCTCAGGCTGGGGGTTGGACTAGATGACCTCTGGAGGACCCTTCCAGTACTACTTCTCTATGACACTATGAGTTTCAGACCCATTGAAATCAATAAGTTGGTGGATGTTTTGGGGTAGAAATGGGGATCAGCAGTGGGAGCGTTACTCTTATAGTGCGAAAGGCTTTTTTGATGAGGGTGGATTTTCTAAAGATAGTCAGACTTGTCTGATCTTCCCTGGAAGATTGCTCCTGTCCAGGTCCTCTGGAGATAAAGTCTTTTGGCCCCCAGATCTCCTTCATCCCACACATTGTAATGTGTCATGACATAGATGATTGCTGTTAGGTCATAGATCAAAACTCTGCCTTTGCTGTAGCTGGGGCTTGATCCATATTTTTGAAGATTAGGATGAAAACCTTAAACTGGCAGTGGGACCTGACTGAGAGCTGGGGCAGGGACTTGAACCTGGGCCTGAAGTGCTGAGGGCAGTTTACACCAAAGAAAAGGCTGGCAGCTGTTTGCTGTATCAGTAGTAGCTTGTACATCATCTCCGCATTTAGCTTCAGAACGAATGAACCACATCAGTCCAGCCTGGAGGTAACAAATGCATGGATCACTGCAGTCAGGTTCTTGCCAAAAATGAAGGCACAAAGATTCCAAGAAAACGGGGGGTAAAATAAGACATTGTTAAATGCTGACAAGTCCTGCAAGCTTAGTGAGAAGTCCAAAGGGACCTCAGGGCTTTGTACCAGACCCTATCCCAACCTGTGATGCTGGTTAGGTTCTTAAAGAAGTGTTATGTGTTTTTAGTTCCCATTGACTTCAAAAGATATGAAAGGTGTGCAGAACCTCTTCAGGACCAGGATATTAGTGCCCAGGATCACTGTGAATCTTGTAGAAGCTCCAAGGCATGGGGTCGATAAAACTCTACTTGCGAATAGCATAATATGCCACTGTACCATGGTTGAATCCTGGCAGATCAGGAGAACACTGGTACCTATGAGCATGGAAACTGGATTCCAGTCACGATAAATCTTTTAGGGTAGCTCAGTTCCAAGCCTACAAACACTGCACAGGCTGGCATGTCTTAATATTACATAAATACATCTGTGCCACCCATTTCTCTCCCCACACAGGAGTTTACAGACTAAAACATGGAGATTCCTAGTTAGAAGGTCTTGCTCCTCTGTTCAAGGTCAGACCAATTGCCACATTTGGGATCAGGAAAGAATTTTACTACAAGGTTTGATGGTCTTGGTCTGTGGTGGGTTTTGCCTTCCTCTGTAATGGGGGGGTGGCCTTTTTCCATGGAACTCTTGTATGTATTTTAATAACTTTTGCACTAGTAGGACATGTTGATGGTGCCCTCATCCCCCTGATTTACCTGTGGCAGGTTTAGGGGTTTTTGGTGTGTTTGGGTAACATGCCTTGTACTTGTGTGACAGGCTTGCTTGCATAGTTTTAGGAATAGATTAGACAAATATAGGGTTGGATGGTTTAGATAGGGATGAACCTGCCTTGAACAGGGGGCTGGACTAGATGACCTCTTGAGGTCTCTTCTAGCCTTATTTTATATTATTCTAAACTAGCAGAGTAGAGAAATAAATGGCCACTGAAAGACAGTGAGTTTTTTGTTTCACTGTTTTATTTACCAAATACCAACAAGATTGTGCCTTGGTTATCATCATTAGACACTGACCTGTCAGGGGCCATGATCCTTTCTCCCTATTGTGAGGCATACTAAACTGTGGTCACAGCTGAATACAGGACAGATGATCAGAATCATATATGGGTGAAAGGTTTCAGTGCATTAACCGCTGGCATGGTGCTTGCTGTGCAAAATATGGTATATGGTAATCAAAGAAAGCAGAATCCATGCAACTTCTGTGTCTGGAGAAACAACTTGTTTAGTTCACTAGGATTAAACACATTACGTGCACAGTAGAGTTTAATTTAGATAGGACAAATATCATGCAACAGCCAAAATGTAATAGGGCTGCATAGCAAGAATGCAGTAACATAATGTAATTTACTGCTAGAGTGCAAGGATACTGCAACAGGATATTCCTTCATGATTTCCTTCATATCTTTTCAGTGAAGCAATTTTCTTGGCCTCTTCTGTCTGAAATGGAGGGCTCACCTCTTCCACCCTGCCTGCTCACACCTCCATTAACAGTAATGGACAATGTATACAGTCATACTGTGGAAAGAATAGGACAACACAGTCCAGTAGGATAACTCACCCTCATGCTAGTTCAGAATGCAAGCACTGGATCCACTGGGGTGGAGTTACTTTTCAGAACTCTATAGCTTGCCTCATGTTAAAAGGAAAATGCATGCAGTCTGAGCAAGGAAGAACTTATCAACCAACACGGAGTTTGGTTAATTTACAGTGTAGGAATTACAAACAAGTTCCTCATTAGCACTGCAGTCTCAGATAATAGGCCACAGCCAGAACTGGTTCCCCATGGCACAGACCAGGACATTACAGAACCAAGATATCCAACCTCCAGACCGACACACTCATTGCTGGACCAGTCTTTTCTCACTAAGTCTGTTGCACCATAGAAGAAAACATCTGTCTGTCTTTCCACACCTCTTCTCTTACTAAACATTCTCAGGAAGATTCATTAGGAAATGGCCAGTGATTCCAGTCATCTCCCCTTGGGGCCAGGATTCTCAACTCTGTTAACCCTATCCAAGGCTTTTTGTCCTTCTGATCTTTCTCTTGATTTGGCAGGTTCTTCACCCAGCTTGGAAAACCTGTCACCTTGTACCTGGTAGCTGGGTTTGTTAAAGGGAAAGCTTTTTGCTTTTCTTGGAAAATTCCCTCGGGATTAATGACATCACATATCTGGTCATACATGTTCTTTTGGCAAAGAAGGGGAGAGTTATGGTGTGACACAAGGTCAGCAAACTTGTGACCTCCACTGCAATTTGAACTTAAGGCCCCTGGAAGTGAAAGGTCACTACAGAAACACAAACTACAGCACCTGGTAGGGCTAATGTCAAGCCAAACCATTCATTTTTATTTCTCTTGCATCTCCCTGTTTCTGCATGGACAGAAGTGTTTCAACTTGTAATACATAAGCAAAAAGAGGAACTGGAACCTGATTCTCCTCTGCTTGGATTGTCATTGTTGTCATCAACACCTGTGTAAACCCTTCCTCTTCTGTCACCCCCATGCACCTGGTAGTAGAGAACTACATCCATTGCAAGCCTCAGCATCAGGCAATGCTTTGACAGGGACAAGTGTAGCCAGAGCTTTGACCTATGCAGTATGTCATCTCCCAGACTGCTTTGGGGAGACTCCTGGGATTATCCAAATGAATTAAGGAAGTGCTAGCAGATGACACTCAAGGTGCACATAAGGAGAAAAAGAGTTCCCTTCCCTGCTTCCTCTTTGTGATTTTGCCTATTTAAACCTGGGAAGGGATTGCTGCTCCCACTGAAGGCCAAGACAGATGAAAGCTATTTCTGTGCCGAGAGATCTCACATCACCTTCAGAAGGGCTCTTCTTAGGAAGCTCCTCAGCCTGTCATCGGTGTCTCTTACCTCTTGCCTGTGTTTTTGCAGTCTTTGCTGCCTGCATCTGCAGCAGAGCCGGTTTCCCATTCCATTAGCCAGTCTGTGAATTAAAAGCTGGATCTGCCACTACAAAGAGTTTCCACACCTCAGAGCTAATGAAAAGAGGATTGGTTCTAAGCTGCCTTGCCACTCCTCTAATGCCAAGCTGGTTGGAGGGTCCCTGGCATAATTTAGATTGGGGTGTCAAAGATAGAGCCCGTGGACTGGCCGGAATGGGTGTTTGTTCAAAGCCAGTCTGGGTAGGGTGACCATGCTATGTGAAAAAAAATTGGGGGTGGGGGTATTGTATGATTGGTACCACCCGGAAGAGCTCTACAACAAGAAGTGAGCATTGGCGGGGGGGAGTGACACAGAGCATGAGCGAGGGCAGGGCTGCCCAGAGGGGGGCCACTGGGGCAATTTGCCCCAGGCCCCTGCAAAGCACGGGCCCCCTGCCTCAGCTCCTGTGTGTACCATTGGCCCCTGCCCTGCGACCTCGCTCACCAGAATTCTTGGTATTTTGTCTTCATGAAAAAGAGGAAATTGGTGCATTGAAGTCTGAGATGACACTGAATCATTCTCAACATGTAATTGTGACATTATGGGACCCGTCCTGACCCTGAAGTAAATAATATACATAGTTGTGTGTGAAACAGATGCTAATTTGAGGCTTAAGTGATTGTTGCATTGATGTCCAAGGGGGAATCTAAACCAATCACAGTAAGGTAACATCTTTCTTTATCTCTAGGCAGCAATAGAGACAAGATGGATCAGGCAGGCGTATGATTGGCCTAGGCTAAGGCCTAGGCCAAGTAGCCCTGGTTACAGAGTCTGTTGTGAGGAGAGAAGGAACAGGGAAGATTTAAGGAGGGATTGGTGGCAGAGCCGGTCTGTTGTCACAGAAAGACCTCCAGGGGAAAGGGTTCAAGTCGTGAGTGAATGTCAGCTCTGTGGGTTCTTAAGGGCCAAAGTCAGAAATGAATTTGCAAGAATATAATAATTAAAATTATATATATTGTTTTCTTTATATTTGCCAGGGAAAATAACAACATTAGACCTAACGCATATTCAGGTTCACGTATTGCCCCACTTCAAAAAGTACTTAAATGCAGTGTCTATATAACTCTTGGGAGAAAAAAAAAATCAAGTCCTTCTTGATTGAAGAAGCCTGTGCTCCAAACTGCAAATCTTGCTTTCAGTATTGCAGAGATTACTTCTGGTCCTTCAAACAGCAGTAGTTGCTTACTAAAGCCCATAAGGATATGAACAGTCTCACAATGCCCTTAATCAAGGGGTTTAAGGCTAAATATACATGTCTATTCTCCAGCAACAGTACAAAGACAATTCTCCTTCCTCTGCAGGGGCAATGTGTAGGAGGTGCACGTGGGTAGTGCACCCTGCAGTGCACAGTCTTTAAACCTACGTCGTACCCATGCTATGGAGAAGAGCCCTGAAGTGAAAACATATTTTGGAAATGTACATAAGCTGTACACTGTATTTTCATACAGTCCTGCAAAATGGAAAATTCTTCAGGAAACTGCAGGACTTTCTCTTCACTCTGTGTCAACAACTAGATGGAGCTCAAGAATCAATGGTGTTCGCCCCCTCATGAAAAATCCTAAAGGGATGCTGGATTCTCTCTTCAAAATTGAGGAAGAATTGGACTTGACAGCAGAAACCCATGCTGAAGTTTCAGGTCTCACTGAGTAGATGCAATCCTTTGAGTTCATCCTTCTGACTACAGTGTGGCACAAGATATTGCAGTCCATCAATATCTGAAGCAAGCTTGTCCAAGGATCCAAGCTCACCATGGAAGAAGAGGTGCAACATGTCAAGAGCCTCCTGAAAGAAATTCAATGGTTGAATAATTCCTGGCCAGATCTTCTCACAGAAGCTAAACTTATCACTGAGAGGCTAGGTATCACCACTGAATTCAAGAGAACTCACAGAAGAATCCAAAGGATGAAGTGTTTTCACGATGAGCCAGCCAATACAGAACACACAATCTCTTCCCCTGAAGATAAATTCAGGGTTGAAGTGTTCATCACAGCCATGGATAAGCTCCTCTCAGATCTTCAAAGCCTAGCTGAGATCATAGGGAAACTCTCAAGCTGGTTCTCACCCATACTTGACCCACTAGCTGTCGCAGAGGATGAAGAAATTGTAAAGTTTGCAGGGTCCCTGTCCACCACATGCCCACGAGATGTGAACAAGGATGAGTTGCAAGATGAACTTTGCCCGTTTTAGAAAATCAGGAAAGACTCAAATTTGTGCACCTCTGAAGGAGCCATGGGCACTGCACTTGAGCTTCTCAACTGGATTTATGGCAAAGGTGTAGAATCTGTGTTCCCTTAGATATGCATTTGCTTGAGAATGCTCATTGCCTTGCCAGTCTCTGTTGCATCCGGGAATGCACTTTTAGTAAGTTTAAGATTATTAAGAAGTACCTGCGGTCAGCGATCGGGAGGATAGGCTGAACCATTTGATCATGCTCTCAGCGGAGAATGTACTTGCAAAGCAAATAAATTATGATGATGTAATTGACAACTTTGCATCCATGAGGCAAGAAAGAAATACTTTACTTAAACTTTTCTCTTCTCATTTTGTTCCTAAGTTCCTAACTTTGTAGTATAAGTTTAATAAATGTTTCACTTGCAAACTGTTAATGTAATTTTGCTTTAGTAACCTGTCTCCAAGGTAAATTCTCTACTTAGCCCTCCTTGCTGGGGGAACAAGTGGGAAAGCTGGCTTGTTCCCACTTCCCAGGGCAAGGGAAGGAGGGATGCATGCGTGCAAGAATTCTTGCACATGGTCCCCCAGTTTTGTACACACACAAATGGGTCCTTGTAGAGGGCAGTGGTGGGGCCCCCAACATCACACCTGCCCCAGGCCCCATAAACCCTCTGGGCAGTCCTGAGTGAGGGGTGGCCGGAGAAATGGAAGAGAGGTGAAGAGAGCTGGCTGCCCTCCCTCCCCAGCCCCACACATGTGCACACAGTAGGAGGAGGTGAGCGCTGCTTTCCCCTATGGGGGTGCTTTAAGGGTGGGTTTGCCCTTCTGGAGCGTGCTGGGCCATAGACCTTGTGACGTCTCTGAATGACACGTGCAGCAAGAGGAACAGAGTGCCAGAGACTGCGGGGACTGAGGAGTGACACATGGGAACTGTATCAAGGGGAATCCAGGACAAATGGTGTCACAGAGTCATCCGGGACCAGGACTTGATGTTTACATTTTAGGACTATCCTGCCCAATTAGGGATGGGTGGTCACCTTGGGTCTGGGACCTACGCTGCACACAACCCTCCCCCCACCTCAGTCTAGGGGTGGGCTCGGGACACTGTGCACTGGATTTTGTACGGGGCTGGGGGCAGAAGCAAGAGGGATCTGTGGGCCTCATCCAGCCTGTAGAAGACACCAGCATAACTTGTCTAACCCATGGGGCTGAACGAGTTTGACAACCCTGATTTAGATCATCCAAAAGGCTGCTGTAAATTATGCAGATGTAGCAGTTCCTTCAGGACTTCTGACAGGCCAAGGATTGGATGGTATGGTTCAGTTTTCTCCACCCAGGTATTCTCACCAGAGTTCCTGGCTTGTCACATTTCAGTCTCTGATATGCCTCTAACATGAGGGTAGGTGCCTTAGGACTGGCTGTACTGACCCTATCACATTCAAAATGTTCCCTCCATCAGAGAAACCCACACTTGCCCCATTAGTGCAACTCTGCAACAGTTTTGCTTTGCTGAGGCACTGCACAGCAGCACAAGCCACAGCCAGAGATCTGGCCCTGAAGTAGCTACATGATAATTTGTCAGAAGCTTTGCTAAAATCTAGTGTCTAGACCTCCTTGTGCAGATTCCCCTTGTCCATTATCTTATTGACCCCTACATAAAAAAGGAGATTAGGCCAGACCGGACTGCCATGATTTGTTTTAGGTTAAACTACCCTAGCTTCCACTTATCAACCTCCGTCTCCTCATCCTACCCCATCAATCTATGCCTAGGAGTCTCCAGTATATTACCTGATTCTGAAGTTAATCCAACTGGATTAAAGTGTCTGGCTCACACCTTTTTGTCTTTATAACATTGGGGTATGAACAACTGTACCTGAGACCCAGGATGCTGGGTCCAACCCTGCAAGGGATTTAGCACTTTCCTGTTCCTCTGATGTTAGTGGGAGGTGAGGGTGCTTTGCACCCATCAAGGAATCTTGCTACATCACATCTAGAGTGAATATGTATGCTAGAGGTGTTGCAAAATGCTTACACAACCCCCTTGGTATTGTGGGCATAAATCATCCAGGCATGGTGTTTTATCCAGGATTATACTTTTAGTTTTGCAAATATACTGGGTCCAATTCACCAATGAATTGCTCCAGCTTTAAGCCACTGTAACACTTCTGAACTTGATGGTATAAAATTGACATTAAAGCAATGATGCTTCAGATCTGTAGCTAGGAATAATTGGTGTCAATTAACAGCTCAGCTAAAGCCCACATTCTTGCTAAAATCAATGGAATTACATCAGGTTATGCCAGCTGGGGCTCTGGTCTGCTGTCTTCATTTTGCTACCAGCATCCACAAGTTCTTATGTGAATAACTGAGGAAATGAGCTGCTCTTGTGTCCTCAAGGGCTCTTCTGCTTCAGTTTTCAATAGCCCTTCAACAACATGACCTCTCTTTCCCGCACCTGACTGCCTTTACTTTTCCATAAGTGCCTATTCAGCAGTTTGAGAAACAAAGATAGAATACCTTGATTCCTTCCAGTCAGGGGCTCAATTCCCTGTAGGAATAACTTACTCATCACCCCAAGGTAGATCAACTGAGTAGTGAGAAGTGTTCTGCTGTGATCTTTCAGGACAAAGATGAAAGACTAGAGCTGAGTGAATAATTTATTTGATGACTTTCCCCTTTTCCTTTTTGGTGTCTAGGAATGAATCATGAAAATCTCAAACACTGAATCATTCAATACACATCTTTAATTCTTCAGCATGTAATTGTTGGTCTGAATCTGACTGTGAAATATTTGTTGTGAGTATTCATAACTGATATGGTATCTGCTAGTTATGCAAGTCATATGGGATTGTTTCTCCTCCTTGCCTAGATGTCTAATGGAACGGTTCAACAACAGAAAGAACTGTGAATATTCTTTGAGGACCATGTGTTCTATGTACCAGATGATGCAGGGTGACTATGGCTAAAAATGGAACACGGTGATGTAATCAAAGACTCTATCAAGATGTGTACGTACAAAGAAGCTAAATTACAGTTTCATAGGCAGTTTAAAATCTGACTGTTCAATGCTTGACTTTGCACCCATATGAAGATACTTTCTTTTATCCAGTGTTTTTATATGGAATAAAATAAATACTTGAACATTTTCTTTGCACTTTATGGAGTTAGAAGGCTTGCTTCAGAGCCCTTGGGCACTGTAACTTAGAGAGTCAGAAGGGGCTAGTTCAGGACAAAGGAAAGCTGTACTCTATTCACAACTTTGTCATGGACCTTTTGCATGAACTTGAACAACCCACTTTGACT
>NW_005843010.1:194192-202870 GCF_000455745.1 Alligator sinensis
GCCTTCTTTTCCCTTCCCCTCCCTTAGCCTGTCTTGTCTACTTAGGTTGTAAGTAGTTGTGGGGGGAATGGGGGCCAGGGAGCATCTTTTGTTGTATATATGTACAGCGCTGAGCACTTTAGATAGAGGTCCTGCTTTTGGCTGGGACCATTAGATGCTACTGAACTATAAATACCAATATCCCTCTGTCTGGTGTGTCTGTTGGTTTCTGGTCTCCACCCCAGAGCTAGCCGGTGATGCTTTGAGTGAGCACACTTCACAGACAGATATGTACATTTCTATCCATCTTTTAGCAAGAAGATGCAATTTAAAGGTAAAATATTACTATTAATAAAACATAACGTCTTGTTTTTCCTCAGTGCTTTTACCCACCATGCTCTTTCCTCACATTTTTGCTGGGCTGATGATTCTCTTACATGCCCTAGATAACTCACTGAGTTTCATCTTCACTGAGTCTTCCACCCTTCTGCTCTTTCATTTTTTATAAAGGCTACTTTTCGCTCTGTTAACATGCTCTTAATCTTTCTGTTAAATCAAGGAGGATGTTTGTCTTCAGCTCTCTATTTGCTTTCTTGAACTCAGAGATAAATCTACTTGCTGTGCTGAGAAAAAACAGCTAGAATATGCATCTGAATGCTGATGTTTCCTCCCCTCCTAATGGACAGGTGGGAATATGTTGCATCAAAGGATCTATGAGTGATATGTCTCCATTTTCTGGGGAAAAATAGAGCAAAAAAAAAAGAACAAGGACACTCCTGGTTAGCTCTGCATTCTCAGGCCTTGGTGTGTAAGCCATTGTAGAAGAAGGTCTTAAGTAAAATGCCTGATCCCAAGTCCATTGAAGTCAATAGAAAGACTTATAATAAAATCAATGAGCAGTGATTATTACTGATGTGGGCATCCTTATAACTTTATTACCTTCTACAAAGCTTACAGAATGGAACTTTTCCATTGAGTATTGGGTCAGGAAGTGTGATCATAGATATACCCAAAGCAGTGGAAGCCACCTTTAACATATGCATATGATTAAGGAAGTCAGTCCCCTTCTAGTCCTACTTAGGTAATGGGAGTCTGGCATGTGAGCCTCCTTGTTCCTTTGGTTCTGCTGAAGCAGGAGATGGGGCTTGCCATGAATAGCAGAGCTTGAATGGGATGCAGGATCTGCATAAGAGTAGGGGCCCAAGGGGCCACTTGGTTTGCCTGGGGCTGAGGCTGGTCCTATAAGCACTTCTCACACTATGCACCTCATTAGAGGTGTCATGGATTTATGTTCTGATCCTTTACATGGTGTAATTCCACATCAAGATAAAAGAAGAGGACTATTGAGCTGAATTTCAAGCAATTTCACGTACTCAGAAAGGAGAAATGAGTATAGAAATAACTTGAAGATTTATGGAACAAAGAAAATGTCTTAGAAGAAGCCATTTGGGCTGTTATATGTCCCATAAAGTCTCCATAAGATATTTATTTACAGGTGTTTCTGTAGTACTCATAACTGAAGCACAGAACAAAGGGCACAGAATGAATGAATAAGCAAAACATTTGAAACATGCAGAACAAAACCCATTTTTAGGTGCCATATAATTACTGTACCCTGTGGAACTCATTGCCTCAGAAGATCATTGGGATTCAAAATCAGGATTTCAAAAGCAGGTTTTGAAAGTTATACAAATATGGTGGTATAAAAATTATTTAGACTCTTATTTTGTAGTGACTTTCATGCCAAAACTTCACTTTATACAATTTACACATATATACAAATGTATGTATATATGTGTATACATTTTAAACAGTCTCATTGAAGTCAGCAGAACCACTCTATTATGTCAAGCATAATATTTGACAGGATTGGGGTTTTGGACTACATTTTCCTGATAGCTAAGGGTGAATCTTAAATAGTGATAAGTATAAACTAACAGCACAGTGCCAGATCTAAACTAACAGCATCTGTGCAGTACCTCTTCCATAGAGGGCTAACGTTGCCAAATACATATATTTGGCAGGTAACATCCTCAACTTTAGCCCCTGTTGGAAAAGCAAAACTAGAATAAATGGATCCACTGGTCTGTCCTAGAGACAAGCCATTTGAGGAGAGGCTGAGGGACTTGGGCCTCTTCAGCCTACAGAAGAGAAGACTGACAGGGGACTTGGTAGCGGCTTACCGCTGCATCAGGGGTATAAATCAAGAACTCGGTGAACAACTGTTCACCAGGGCACCCCTGGGGAAGACCAGGAGCAATGGATACAAACTCCTGGAAGGCCACTTCAGGCTCAATTTCAGGAAAAAACTCCTTCATAGTCAGAGTGTCCAGACTGTGGAATAAGTTCCCTCCAGTGGTGGTGCAGTCGCCTACCCTGGACATCTTCAAAGGAGAATGGACAGTCACCTCGCTGGGGTCACTTGACCCCAGTTGTCTTTTCCTGCCAAGTGCAGGGAGTCGACCCAATGATCTACTAGTCCCTTCCAGCCCCTAACAATTTATGAATCTATGAATTTCTGCCATGACATGACATTTTACTTTACAGATTAAAATGCTAGTTTCCCCTGGTTTTTTCCCCAAAAAGGTGGTTGTATGGGTTAAAGGATTGCATTGTAGAATCTTTGTGGAAGGATCTAACAAATCAAGTCTTCCCACATAATGTACCTGTCACAACCCAGTGATTTTGGTGCCTCGGCACGATGGAATTTTCCCGCCACATGAGAGCCTCTTGCACAGCAAAGGGTTTTTGTTGCAACAGAAAAACCCCGGTGCAAGAGAGTTCCCGCCATTTGAATGCAAATTTGTGTCCCGCTATTGGCCAGTTCTAAATTATTCCTACGTGGCGGCTAGTAATTGGCTTGCTAGCCGTTTAAAATTTCATGCGACTTCCGCCCAAGTCGGAGAACTCTGAGCACGCTGCAGAGTGCCTCTAAAGAGATCTGACTTGCGGCTGAGCTGATCAATAGACTGATCACCTATCGATTCTTCTCCCCGTCGCCGAGCGCAATTCTCGACGTACCCTTTCCCTGCCGGCTTAATTTGTGGATGGATTAGCTGGCCTGAGCCTTGCCAGCTAGAGCAACTCACATAGTTGTTCAAGCGACCGGACCACCTGCATCACGGCTACAAGCGGCGAAAGTAAAGTTTTTGCAACCACTAAGCTTTGTCTGCCTCTCCATTCACCAGCCCGCCCAGCGAATGAGTAATTTCTAAATCACCTTGAGTCGGCTCCGGCCGTCCGAGACAGTACCTATTAGATAATACAAACTTTGATGCTACAGTATTAGGAGCAATGTAATCAGATAATATATAGTAGCGGTAGTAGTCACACTTTGCAGTAGAATGGCTCCTATTGAAATCAGTGCCTCGTCTTTTTGGGTAGTATAATATCCTGAGAGACCATCCCTGAAGTCCAAATAGAGAAGATACACAAAGGGTGAGAGAAAGGAAGTATCACTGTCCCAGTTGCCCAGATGGGGAACTGAGGCCCAACAGAATTTCTGTCTGTCTTTCATAGATTCATAGACGTTAGGGTCGGAAGGGACCTCAATAGATCATCGAGTCCGACCCCCTGCATAGGCAGGGAAGAGTGCTGGGTCTAGATGACCCCAGCTAGATGCATATCTAACCTCCTCTTGAAGACCCCCAGGGTAGGGGAGAGCACCACCTCCCTTGGGAGCCCGTTCCAGACCTTGGCCACTCGAACTGTGAAGAAGTTCTTCCTAATGTCCAGTCTAAATCTGCTCTCTGCTAGCTTGTGGCCATTATTTCTTGTAACCCCCAGGGGTGCCTTGGTGAATAAAACCTCACCAATTCCCTTCTGTGCCCCCGTGATGAACTTATAGGCAGCCACAACGTCGCCTCTCAACCTTCCCTTGCGGAGGCTGAAAAGGTCCAGGTTCTCTAGTCTCTCCTTGTAGGGCTTGGTCTGCAAGCCCTTAACCATACGAGTGGCCCTTCTCTGGACCCTCTCCAGGTTATCCGCATCCCTCTTGAAGTGCGGTGCCCAGAATTGCACGCAGTATTCCAACTGCGGTCTGACCAGCACCCGATAGAGGGGAAGTATCACCTCCTTGGACCTATTCGTCATGCATCTGCTGATGCACGATAAAGTGCCATTGGCTTTTCTGATGGCTTCGTCACACTGACGACTCATGTTCATCTTGGAGTCCACTAGGACTCCAAGATCCCTTTCCACTTCCATTCCACCAAGCAGGTCATTTCCTAGGCAGTAGGTATGCTATGTTCCTTCATATTCCTCTATTTTCCTTCATTCTTCATGTCTCTCTACCATGAACCTTTCCTATCTGCTGAAACACAAAGTCACCTGCTATCCTTGAAGTGTCTTGGAAGTTTCTTGAGGTATTACAAACAGTAACCCTCAGTCCCCCAGCTCTGAATAGCACTAATTTAGGGAAAGTTCAGATGCAAACCTATTGGTGGACCTTTGCTATTCCTTGGTCAAAACCTGTATCTCAGACTTAAGTGTTTTAAATCTCTGGGAAGTCTGGTTTGGAAATTTTTATTTTATGTGGATCTCTGGTCCCTGATACTTCCTGGAGCTCAACAAGTGCATCATAGTTGCTTCCAGTGAGCTCCTACTCTTTCAGGTATGGTTTACTTTGCAAACAAGTAGTTCTCAAGTGGTCTTTCAGTTTAATAGCATGCCTTTCTAATCAGAGCAGAGTAAAAGAACTGAGATCCAAAATCTCTGGGAATACCTATGTGTCCAGTTTTGCTCTGACCCTCTTCTGAATACAGATGCTCTTGTTTGGGACACAAGTCACCTTTTCCACATCCCCCACTGTATTTCACAACCTTTTAAATTGAATTGGCCACAGGATACTGAAAAGAAAAAACAGTCTGAAGATATATGAGTTTGTGCTCCTGTTGTACTAAAGCTTTGTTTGGAGATGGCAATGATACATACATGGCACAAATATATTGGATGTCTGCCACCTGCCAGTGTGTTATTGAGGGTTGAAGATCAAATGCCAAGTGCCTCTATCCAACCAGAAGGTGCAGGTACACAGTGTAAGCCTCAGTAGTTTTCATCCTAACGGCACTGAAGCAAACCCCATTTATTCCAGCTGAGGACTGAGTGCAATGTGACTATACCAGTTCTCAAAACAGAAGGCTCATCTTCCTATGAAAACACACCCTGTAATTTTCCTTGTGTATTTAGGCTGACTCAATTCTGATGTGCATTGCTGCTGATTGTGTACCACTCAGGGAGTGATAACACAACCTGAGATTTGCTTTCTGAATCTAGATGAAAGTTTGAAAAGCCTCATTTATGTTTACCACTAGAAGAAAAATCATATGTAGTGTACATACATGGTGGTGAATAAATAGATGTGCTGCCACGTCTTGGAGGATAGAATTTAAAATAGTTTAATTAACTATCAATATTGTAGTATGAAGTGTTTACAATCTAGCCTGGTAAACCTGGCCACTGCAGTAGCAATGGATATGTGAAGTGACAAGCTTTGCTTCCAGTACATAGCAGTCTATATTTCACAAATATTAATTTATTTACCCATACAACACCACTCTGAGGCCAGTGCTAGCAATCCCATGTAATCAATGGATAATTGTGGCATAGAGAACCTCAGGGCAGAATCCTATTTCACTGTTTGTGCCCAAATGGTAGCTACCCAGAGGCATAACTGGCATTTTTGGACACATACTCATTGACACAGCTATGATCATGTGCATAAGCTGTGTACTGACCAGGCAGGTAGATGGCCCTGTATACGTGTCAGTGTAAGTGACAAAAAATGGTTAAAAAAAAACTGCCCAAAAAGTGTGGCTAGTGAGGTTTAGATGCAGGAGGAAGAGGGATCTCCCATGGGGTAGCCCCAGTAGCTGCGTGGCTAGGACACTCACCCAGGAAGTAGAAGGCCCAGGAGCTAGGCTCCCATCATGCATATTGGATTTGAAGCTGCATCTCTTAACAGGTCCTAAAACCTGGGTGAATGCCCCAACTGCTCAGCTACTGGGCTAAAATATGTGTGTGTCTTCCCTTGTTCTGCTTGGCCACTATTTCAGGACTTATGCTCAAGTATATACATATGGAGGTGCATACTTGCATGGCCAAAGGCAAGCTACTGCACATGCTTAGTAGCCATGTGGAGCAAGAGTCCATGCTGCACATACAATAGGATCCAAAACTGGGCATGAGGGCCAAAAATGGTAGTTACATTACTGCGAAACAGCTATTTGGATGTTTAAAGTGAAAAAGAATACTGCCCTAAGGGACTTGCCCAGCATGGCATAGGGTAGGCAACTGAATCTGGCTATTTTGAGACTTAGGCCAATCCCTGACCCCTAAACCAGCCTTCCTGGCAGCTTAACCTGTTCTCTCTCACCTAGTGGAACCAGGTCTCTATTGCTTAAGGGCCACTATCTAACTATGTAAGTGGCTCTCAGAGACTGCAATGGGACAATTCCCATAGTAAAGTAGTGGTCAGCAGGTGGAAGTGAGGTAAACATCTGGTCCTGTGTGGTCATTTGTTTCAGCGAGGCTATGAGCACTTTCTGATCTTTCTGTTTCCACTAGAGGGTGCCAGACAACTTTACTGGGAAATCCCAGTAGGCTGTGCCTGCCCTGTACATTCAGTGTCTTTATTAACCCTTGGTTCCTTATTACCTTGCAAACAGTCTCTGTCTTCCTTTTTATTCCTGATTTATATCCATGGCAGTGAGCTCTCCATTGTTGCCCTAGAAGGCTGCTGACAGCAGAACAAATCTTCACTTTCCTATTTTATAGCTCCACAAAAATTTTATCAAACAAACACGGACAATAAACCAAGTTACAATGAGCCAGGACTGGGTCCAGAGGCTATATATGCACTCTCATTCCACCACAGCTTGGTGGATCTGCTAGAGCAAAAACTGCAGACTGTAAAACAGTGCAGAACAAGAAGCACATTGCTGTCTCACTGATGCCAGCCAGCTACTGTATAAAATGATAAAAGGATCATGTCAGGTGACTCAGATTAATCTTTCTTTGACCTATTTTAAAGCATGAAGACTCCTTGTGCACGTCCACACATGCAAGCAAATGCACCTGCAGCAGCTCAAATAGAAGAGGTGCAAATTTGAGCTGGGGCTTTTTGCCTCAGCACATGTGCTCGGACATGCACTTTGCTGTGGAGCAAATTGTGCCACTTGGGGCAAATTTACCCCGCCTGGCTCCTCCCTGATCTGTAGCCAGGGGGAGCTAGAGCCTGGGGCCAATACCTGTGCTGTCCCCAGCAGTAAAAAAAGCTGTCCTGTCCTGGCCCCATCAGTACAAAAAGCTGCCCTGGCAAGCAGCTCAGGGCTACTCGCTCTCAGGAGCTTCTGGGGCCCAGCCAATTGGTACCTGGAGACACTACCCCTTGTGCCAGCTGGACTGCTGCAGCAGCATTCCAAATCCATTTTTAAAAATACTCCAAAATCCTTGTTCTTCCACAGTTAAAACAGAAAACGACTCTACACACACACACACACATATATCTAGAGAGAGAGAGAGAGAGAGAGAGAAAGAGAGCGATCAGTTGAGTATTGCTTTATTGGTATATTTACAATGTTAAAAAAATCTGGAAGCCTACCAGTGTCTCTATCATCATGACAAAATAAATTCTAAATACCTATATGTGTTGATGTGTACTTTTTGTTTTCTTCACACATGATGGGTGTGTGATGGGGGGATGTGGGATTTGCAGGAAGGGAGTGAGAAGGTGTGTGGGGGAAGGTGGGTGGGTGGGTGTGTGTGGAGGGATGTGGGTTGGTCTGTGGGTAGGTGTGGGGCAATTGCTGTGGGGGCTGTGGGTGTGGGGGCTGCTCAGGAGGGGTGGGTCCCCTGGCCCCCACAGGGTGCACCCCCCCAGCACATGGAATGCCCCCCCGCCCAGGGTCCCAGCTCGCCCCTGGAGGGCCACAGCCCCTATCCCCCACAGGGCCCCAGCCCCCCTGCCCAGGGTCCCAGGCACCCTGAAGGGCCTCAGGCCCTCTGCCCAAGGCCTGTAACTGACCTTTCAGAGCAGCAGCAGGGGGACTGTGTGCTGAGCCCAGCCAGGTCCTGCGGGCCCCGGGGCTCCTCCTAATGCCCAACTGGGCTGGTCTCATGGTGGCAGGACCCAGTGCGGCACGTGGGGACCGTGTACCGGGCCCAGCTGGGTCCTGGGGCCCCCCTGTGACCTGGCCGGGCTGGGCCCATGGCAACAAGACCCAGTGCGGCATGCGGTCCCCGCGTGCTGGACCCAGCTGGGTCCTGTCTCCCTTGGGGCCACTCTGCCACCTGGCTGGGCCCTTCCTATAGTGGTAGGACCTGGCCCGGTACGCAGGGACTGCATGGAGTTGAGCCAGCTCTTGCCAGCCCTGGGGCTGCTCATGCCACCTGGCTGGTAAGACCCGGCTCAGCTCCACGCAGTCCCCGTGCACCGAGTCGGGCCAGGTGGCATGAGCAGCCCAGGGCCGGCAGGACCCAGCTTGGCTCCGTTCGATCCCTGGGCTGCTTATGCTGTCCAGCCCAGCCCGGCACACGGGGACCATGTGGAGCCAAGCTGGGTCCTGCTGGCCCTGGAGCTGCTTGTGCTACCCGGCGCAGCCAGGCAGCAAGAGCAGTCCCAGAGCTGGCAAGACCTGGCTCGGCTCCACATCGTCCCCACGTGCCCGGCCCGGTCCTGCCGCTATAGGAAGGGGCCCGCT
>NW_005843010.1:202882-208214 GCF_000455745.1 Alligator sinensis
TGGCCGCCCCCTGCCTCTGCCCTGCTGTGTCTGCGGGGGGGTGAGGACCTGGCTCAGATCCCTGCAGCTCGCTAGTCCGGCTTTGCACCAGAGTGGGTCACATGGCTCCGGGAGGCACAGCTCCTGTGTGCACCTCCCAGAGCCGTGCGACCCACTCTGATGCAATGCCAGACTAGCGAGCCGCAGGGATCTGAGCTAGGTCCTCACCCCCCACAGCCCCGGGGACATCCCCCCCACCACTCCCCAACCCCCGCCATATCCTCCTGCCATGCCTCACCCACTCACATGAACCCCTCCACACACACTTACCTTGGACACAGCTCCTGTGTGCACCTCCCAGAGCCGTGCGACCCACTCTGATGCAATGCCAGACTAGCGAGCCGCAGGGATCTGAGCTAGGTCCTCACCCCCCACAGCCCCGGGGACATCCCCCCCACCACTCCCCAACCCCCGCCATATCCTCCTGCCATGCCTCACCCACTCACATGAACCCCTCCACACACACTTACCTTGGACAGCACTAGGGGCCGGGGGGCAGCAGGAGCACCAAAGAGATGCTCTGGCCGAAACCAGAGCATCTTTTTTGGAGGACCGACTCCCTGCTGGCTCCAGGCATGGTCTCAAACCATGCCTTGCTCTGCTCTATTGCGGAGCTGGTTTTTTAGACCCCTGGATATCCAGCCAGGGGTCTAATTTTCTCCCCACGCTGCAAACGTGCAGTGTGGGGAACATTTTTTCATTTCCACATGTGCCTCTTGCCCTGTCTCAATGGGGTTTGAGGCGGGGGAAGAGGCACGTGCATGCTCATTTGGATGCGCCCCTTGATTCTAAACGTAATATTTTCAGGCCCCACCTAAAAATTAACATGTAAGCTTCCTTTGAGGATCCTAAAATAGAAGACAACTGTTAAACACTTTCCCTGGGCTGTGCTGATACTATGGAGGGGGCAGATTCATAATCCACAAGGTACCTGAAATGAGTCAGATTAGTTTTTTCAGTTCCATTTGAATGAGAGAGACAGTTTCTGCCCAATTGACTTGCACTGATCAAGTGTGATGAAATTACAGAACATCGTATAACCTGGAGTGAGTTAGCCTAGCAGAATCTAACCCAGGGTGAAGGGCAAGAAGTGGGAACCACTGCTGAAGGTAGAAATGATTAAAATTGTCTGGGGAAGAAATATTATTGCACGTGTCTGTAGTGATCAATAGCTGCCACTGGTATTCTTTGCTGGTTTGGGTAAAATGTATCTGGGGACCTGTCCAATATCCAGCAAGTATCTCTTCATATGTCACTTCAACATCTACCTCACCTGGCTTCCTTTGTAGCAGCTTCAGCAGATGGGCCAAGGACTGGATAGGTCCACACACTGAATCTATGGGAAGGCCCACCAAGACAGAGCTGAGATCTCCTGGCTAGGAAGTGTGCAAGGATCTTGAGCATGCAACAGCTATCTGAGAGAGAAAATGAAGGGTTGACTCTTGCATCAGCACTAAATTCACTCCTACAAAAACAGAGCAACTGAGCACAAAATAGGTAAACTAGTAGATGGATTAGAGTGCCCTTTCAAAAACCATTATCAATAAGTCAACCTTAAAGCCAAGCTTTCCATTCCCTCAAGGCATCTCCTACCTCACAGTCTTCATTTGTGATGTGAGAACAGACTTCACCTTAAACAAGGGGCAAAATTTATCTTCTGAATAGCATTATCCAGAAGTGAACCTGCCATTAAGGTATAACTGACTCATTTCCAGGATCCTGCTGGCTATGTTGTAATCAAGTATTTTTGCATATGTCCCCCTGTTCTCTACTGGGTGAAATCAGAACCGCCTATCTGGGGGTCTCCTTTAATCCAAGTGGCTGAAACCTAAAGCAAAGAGATCAAAGGGATCCTTGCAATTGCCCAAAATGGGGGTGGATCCAGAGAGGGTGCAGTGGCGTGGCTACACTCCCCCATTTTTGGATTCAACTGCACAATGGGAGCCTCCAGGGATTTTTTTAATTCCCTAAAGCAGGTGAAAAGCCTCTCTCCCTTCCCCTTCCTGCTCAAAGGCATGTCTCCTGTCTGCCCCTTCCTCCTTTTCTCCTACCTGTCTTTCCCCATTGTCTTGAGGATAGGGAAGCACCAAAACCATTTTTGCCTGCTGCACAGGGGCTGGGGCTCAGCTGGGGATGTGGAGAACAGCATCAGGGATTTACAGGGAGTTCCCCTTCCCCTCTCCTGCTTCAGGAATGGGCAGGTGGGAACAACTATTCTCCAGCCCCTGCTGTTGCTGCTGCTTCCCCCCTCCTCCAGCTGAGCCCAACCCCAATCAGCCCAGCTCACTCTGGATCTTCCTCACCCCCAAACAGTGGAAAAAACAACAGAGACAGGCAGGGGAGTGTTGGGGGGTTGGGGAGAAAGGAGGTAGAGGAGGAGAAGGGGCCTCTGAGCAGCAAGGGGAAGGGATGGTGGGGGTTTCATTTGCTTTAGGGACTTTTAAAAGTCCCTGGTGGCTCACGTGGCATGGTCTGCCGATATTGGTGGGGGCAAAGGAAACTGGGAGCAGAGGATACCACCAGCCCTGCGGTGCAGGATGCTGCTCCTTAATTCCACTTTGGGAAATCCTGGTTCTGCGCCAGCCACAAAATTATGAATGTACATTGTGCAAACAGAAGTGTGTCTCTGTAGCTCTTAGTGACAAGAAATTTGGCATAATACTTTAAAAAAACACCCAGGGAAGGTCACTTTATTTAAAAAAAGAGGAAAATGCAACAATCCTTTGTTCTCTGTCTTAACAATGTTCTATGTATTTACTAATGTAGACCAGTGCCATTTTAACTTTAAAAAAATGGCCCAGTATTTACTTTAATAATCCAAAAGAATACAAAATGGCTATGAGAGTTTCCAGTGCTTGGGGCTGTTGCTGAAAGAACAGAAATATTTTATACAAGGGACCATGATAGAATTTGAATGAAGTTAAAGGTCCATCCGAGCTGAATAGCTCATCAGGTTAGTGTGGTTAAGGCACACCAGTTTCATTTGCAGACTGCACCCAAGGGAGTGATATGTCCAGCATCATGGCTGGCTGCTTTTGACACTCCAATCTGAATGACCAGGAAGGCAGTTACAGCTGTAACAGGCTTTAGCATAAGTTGAGAGCAGGACTTTCACTCACATCCCAGTATTTTTAGCAAAGCATCTTATACTGTCAGTCTCCACACCCTCACAATAGCCAAGCGCCTCATTTAAAACTAAGAGTAAGAGTGTAGTCATTTAAAACTACACTCTTACAACAGATAAGTGACTCCTATTTTAGCCCAGTTATTACCTTTTCTGGTCAATAAATGGCTCCATACTCTTCATGGCTGCCAAATTTATCCTATTTAATGGATGATTCTGAACACCACTGATGCATGCAGCTGGTTGACCTACTATGCAGCTCCCCATCAGTTGCCACGTTCTGTTATCTTCTGTAGCAAAGCTGTGCTGCTTTTTACTCATATGCGTTTGTTGCTGAAATAATGTGTGACTTGGTGTCCAAGAAGAGGACATTTCTGCATGTTTCTCATAAAATGTATCAGAACAGATTCTGCTGTCAGTTACCCACGGACTCCATGAGGAGTTTCATTTGGACAGCAGAGGACGGGATTCAGCCCAATACACCTCATTTACTTCAAAAGGTATTTTATCTTCAAAATGTCTCCCACATTACAAATGCCCGAGCTAAGGATTTCCTTCTGCTTTCCCCTTCACCATGAACTGGGTTCACCTGAACTTTACCTAACATAATGGCCATATTGACCACTTCTAAGGAGTCCTTGGAGAAAACCTAATGTGATAAAATGAAGAGATCACAACTGTGCTCACTTCTATTGAGGTGGTGTGACTCATGGAGACTACAGGTCCCAACAAGCAAAGATCCACAATAATATAAGTGGTCTGAGTCCCTATGTCAAGAAGAATGCCTTGTATGAAGTCTCTTGTGGGCTGTGATTCCCTGCCAAAGATGACAGCAGTGGAGTGGATAGTACTATCCCATGGGCTACATTGGACCTGTAGGGCATAGGTTGAACATCCCTTCTTTAGCCCTGCGTCCCTTTTACAGCAAGCTCATCAATTCTGCACTGTTGTTATTATTATCTGAACCATGATAGTACCTGGTGTTGGCTTAGAAAATGGTATTTAAGGGTTTGCTTTTTGGGAATTGGCTTACGGGAGGAGGGGTGGTGGTGTATGTATATATATGTATTAGAATGAATCAGGATGGGCAGCAGAGGTTAACTGATTTCTAAAAAGCCTGGGTCTCACATACAGAGTTTCACACAGCCTTCAAAGCAGGCAGCCTGGCTAACACAGCAAGGCCAACAGGCACACACAGTCTGGAAGACTCGGGGCATGTACCATACTGTTCCATAACATGAGATAAGGTGGCACCAGCTTACAAGACCCCAGAGTGAGAGGTCCTGATTTGGTGGGAACAGACCAAATTAGGAGAAGGCCCAGAAAGACCAAATTAGCATGTGTGCATGTGATGAGCTAGGTGGACAGTGTGACGACCACAGAGATAGACCAACCAGTGATAGCCATGGATGAAGAGTCATCAAGGGTCATCAGAAGTCATCAGGAGGGAAGGAGAATACAAAAGCAGAGACTTGAGAGTAACAAAGGGTCCTTCCTCCCCGTCTCTCCCCATCTCCTCCCCATCAAGAGGGGCTTCAAGAAGGGGCCCTGGTTTGGGGTCCCTGAAAAGGGTCCTTGTCCCCAGGAGGGGCCCTCAAGGCCACCATGGACAGAGGGCACATCATCAGCTTGTCTCATGCACCCCACTGGAAGGCAGGGTGGGAGTGGGCCTCAGTATCCTGCCTCCGGGCTGCTGATATGCTGACATCTGACACCTAAGAAAGAGCCTCACAGTGAAGACTGCATCCTGGCCAGATGTACTTTGACTCTTGTGACAGCCCTAGGATTTGGTAGATATATAGAATTGCTTGATTGTTTGTATCGTTTCTTTTCTGTTATCACTGTGTATCAATAAATTTGCCTACTATCAAATGAAAAGGTTGTGGTCCCAAACAAGGCCTCTGGGTCCTAAATCCAGAGACAACACTTAGGAGAATCCATCGTTTTTTTCAGTTTTTTCAGTTAGGCTCGGAAGCGGCGAGAGACAATGAAAAGGTTGTGGTCCCAAACAAGGCCTCTGGGTCCTAAATCCAGAGACAACACTTAGGAGAATCCATCGTTTTTTTCAGTTTTTTCAGTTAGGCTCGGAAGCGGCGAGAGACACGCGGGTGAAAGCTCGCTGCGCCCCCGCTCCCCCGAAGCCCCCCAGAAGCCCCCCAAAACCCTCCA
>NW_005843010.1:211658-214710 GCF_000455745.1 Alligator sinensis
AGTAAAGCGACCAAAACGCTGGCTTGCATCCATA
This sequence comes from Alligator sinensis, assembly GCF_000455745.1. NCBI lineage: Eukaryota > Metazoa > Chordata > Crocodylia > Alligatoridae > Alligator > Alligator sinensis. Next base: position 211,693 of record NW_005843010.1, read on the forward strand.
GATGCTTCTCAAGCAAATCCCAGGACGTCATTCTCCCCCTGTACTTGGCCTTAGTGAGGCCGCAGCTGGAGTACTGCGTCCAGTTTTGGGCTCCACAATTCAAAAAGGATGTGGAGAAGCTTGAGAGAGTCCAGAGAAGAGCCGCGCGCATGATCAGAGGTCAGGGAAGCAGACCCTACGATGACAGGCTGAGAGCCCTGGGGCTCTTTAGCCTGAAAAAGCGCAGGCTCAGGGGTGATCTGATGGCCACCTATACGTTTATCAAGGGTGACCACCAGCATCTGGGGGAACGTTTGTTCACCAGAGCACCCCAAGGGATGACGACGTTGAATGGTCACAAACTACTTCAAGATCGTTTCAGGCTGGACATAAGGAAGAACTTCTTTACTGTCCGAGCCCCCCAAGGTCTGGAACAGCCTGCCACCGGAGGTGGTTCAAGCGCCTTCATTGAACACCTTCAAGATGAAACTGGATGCTTATCTTGCTGGGATCCTATGACCCCAGCTGACTTCCTGCCCTTTGGGCGGGGGGCTGGACTCGATGATCTTCCGAGGTCCCTTCCAGCCCTGATGTCTATGAAATCTATGAAATCGTGGATCAGAACCCCATTGGGTTAGGTCCTGTGTAAACACAGAACAAAAACATGGCCAGGCTGTCTAAGTAACATTTGCCAAATTATCTACAGGATAGTTGCAGTACCAAAGAGAAAACCTGCCTTCAGACTGCTTGAACAGAAAAATGTGTTTTATTGCTCACCATTTACATGAAATATTTAACATTTCATCCATAAAGGGTTTTTTTTCTGCTCATTAAACTGTTGTTCAAGTTGGACAGAAGCTGGTTTTCCACTGCTGAGAAACAGGCCTATATGTTGTCAGGCCATAATAAATGATGTCACTTTGCAGCAAGACACCTCTTCTGCCCTTGATTTTTAAATTCAATTACTGTCATAGGCACTGCTGTTGGTTACTCACCGTGCCAAGTCTTGATTGGCAGCAAAAGGCAAATTGATGAGAAAAGAGGTAATAAAGGGTAAAGGAATGCAGGGGGAAAGATTACCCTCTGGTTAAAATAGTGGACTGGGTGCCTGAAGATCAGGTTTATTTTTTTACTTATGCCATGGCTGGACAGGGCCAAGAATTCTCCAGAAAATCAGTTTTTTTTTTATTGGAAGTTGCTGTTTCCTCCAAATTGAATCTTTTTGTAAGATCACAGCTATTTCAATGCAAGTTTCATCATGAAAAGTTTCTCAGGCCCACAGTGAAATTACACCTCATCAACAACAGAGAGAGTCCCAGTCTGGAATAGCCAAAAGTCTAGTGACTGAGTATGAATCTGCTCCACCTGAATCAGATCAGGGATTGAAATGGGACTGGCTTCATTTCAGATGACTGCTCCAACCATCAAGGTGGTGGCTACTCTAAGTTGGGTCTCTTTCTCATTTATAAAGGTCTTGGTTTCATCCCAAAATAGAATAGGTGAAATTTGAAACTCTTTACAATTTTTGCAGTACAGAAAATATCTTTCTTGCCTACAGATTGTGTGTGACCTTGAGTACATCAATTATCTCTCTGTGCTTCAGGAATAATAATGCTGATATCTCTATTTATACAGTACATTCTTAAGAGCAAGAGTGTGTGTATGTGTGTGTAGTGTCTAGCCTTATGGGGCCTTGGGATAATATAGCCTCTAAATGCTACTGGAATTCAAATGATAAGCAATGAGGGTAAGGATGTATCTGACAAATAGCAAAAGGACAAGAAGGAACTATCCTTTTCAAATGAGTCATAACTACTTTCTGCCTCTAAGTTCCTCTTTGCAATTTCAGCTTGATAAAGCATTCCTTCCTACTTCCCACCACAACTATAGTGTTGTGGGGCTTCTGTGTTCTGCCCTAGAAGCAGATGCATTTCTGAAGCAGGTGAAGAAGTCCAATAGATTTCTTCTCAAACTCACATGTGCAAAGTGTTTTAGGACCCAGAAGAAAGGAGATAGAGCAATGCAAAGTTTTTATTATGAACAATCAACTCTCCATGCACTTGTTTTACAGGAGCATCATAGCCTTTTGAGAGAAAGTGGGCACGTCAACATGAGACAGTACTGCGCAGTTGTTACTGAGAGTTTAATTAGTATTTGTATAAACAAGTACTACATAAATGTTCAGTAACCAGTTACTGTGCAGTAGTGCCGGTGAACGATTTTAAGTTTTTGCCACATGATGCTACTGCACAGTAGTATTGGGCTATTGTGCAGTCAGCGTCTTGTGTAGACACTCCCACTAGTATGGTCCAGTGGACGTGACCCAGGACTTGAGGCCAGGACCCTTGAATTCTGCAGCACTTCTGCTGATGACTCACACGGTGACCTTTGGCAGTCACTTTGCCTTCTTTTTGTCTTCTTTGTCAGCGGAAAATAAAGAGACTGACCTACCTTTGTAAAATGCTTTGACATCTTTGGATGAAAAATGCTAAATATTATCATTATTAGCAGCAGCTTTTCAGAGCAGTGCTATGGTGATGGTTGCCTAGCATTGCCATGGCATCATTTCTGGTAATAATTTAAGCTAAACACATGGCAAGACTGACAGCTGAACATTTTGAACAGGTAACATGAGGGCAAAATCTGAGTCACTTGTTTCAGCAGTAGCAGTACCAGTGTTGTTATTGTATTCTCTATGGTAACATAGTGGCATAAGGAAACACTCATTAGAAACACAGGAAGAAATGTTTTCATAATTTTTAAAGGATGTCTTGTTTTCTTTAGGCCCTAATTAAATCCCCTGTTCTAAAAAGGCAGTTTGATAAATGGAGTCAGGGTTTGCTTACTGTGGTTAATATTTGCGTAGGTCAAGAAGGATTCAGACAATGACAGGACCAGAAAAAAATTGGCTCCTTCATATAATCCTGCAGAAATTGTAAAAAATAACAATCCTGGGTTCATACTATGGACCTAGATTGTGACCTAACACCTAGCTCTGAGTTATAGTGTACAGAGGTACTGTGTCAGAAGCTTAGGGAA
>NW_005843010.1:214741-216536 GCF_000455745.1 Alligator sinensis
GGTGTGAATGTCTGATCCCCCTTCTTCTCTGCTTCCTGCTTTCTTCCAGGATGGGGGAGGAAGATAAATGACAATATGCCTTTATGTAATGCAGCTTAATCCTCTCACACCAGCTCATCTCTTGAAGCCAGTGGTGTTCCCACTTGAATGTCACATCTAGATCTAAGTACTAGGGGAGTGCAAAGCAGGTCCTGTTCGATTTGGATTCAGAGAATCAGCAATTTGGCCATAGACATAGCTTTAAATGTTTTTTCTACATACCTCCAGGTACCAACGCAGCTTGTGAATGCTGCGATGCAGGGGCACATGGGGCATCCCACAGTGGGCAGGGGCCCACATGCTCAGCGGCAAACCTGGAAGTGGACCGGAAGTACTTCTGGTCCACTTCTGGGTCCACCAGGGAGTGCACTGGGGACACCCCGCCCCGGATTTGATTCAGAGAGATTAAAGGGTCCTCTGATTTGATTCAGATTTAGAGATTCAGCCAGCAAATTGGGCCGAATCTCTGCCAAATCGAGTCAGGGACTGAAGCTTTGCACAGCCCTACTAAGTACACCAGGCAAGGAAGAGCTTATGGCCCCTTCTCACCTGCACCTCTGCATAAGGGCAAAGGACACTCTTGCCTTTAGTAAGAGCTGGAGTAGTTGATGTGACTGAGCTGATAGATTAAGTTGCTCCCACTCAAGCAGGAAAAACAGAAGTTTCTTTGGCAAAAACAACATGCTTGGAGAACACACACAGGATAAATGCAAAAATCCTGGTCTCATGCTAGTATAAATCAGGTGTTATTGCACTGAAGTTAATGGTATAATAATAATATATGTAACATCAGAATCAGGCTCATAGAATCATAGAATCAAAGGACCCGAAGGCACCTGCAAGATCATCAAGTCCGGTCCCCTGCCATGGGCAGGAAGTTACTGGGCTCAGACGAGGTCAACAAAGCGCTTGTCCAGTCTCATCTTGAACACCTCCAGGGATGGCGACCTCAACACCTCTGCTAGGAGTATGTTCCAGATTCTGGTGACCCTTTGAGAGAAAAAGTTTTTTCTTATGTCCAGCCTAAATTTACTTGTTCTTGTCCTCCCCTGAGGTGCCTTCCTGAAGAGTCACTCCTCCAGATCTTGGTACTGGACATACTTGTAAGTGGCTATCAATTCACCTCTCAGCCTTCTCTTACTCAGACTGAACAGGCCCAGTTCCCAGAGTATTTCCTCATTGGGCCTATCCTCCATGCCTCTAATCATATGGGTGGCCCTTCTTTGTACCCTTTCCAACTTATCCACATCCTTCTTGAAGTGTGGTGCCCAGAACTGGACACTAGGGCTGTGCGAAATTTTGCCACTAGTTTTGTTTTGACACTGTTTTGACCTGTTTCAAGGTTGAAACAGCAAAATCAAAACAAAACAGATATGATCGAAACAGCCTCAAAACAAAATGAGGCTAGTTGAAACGTTTCACCGTTTCAACGCTGTTTTGACATTTCACCCATAGGCTATAATGGGGAAGGACAAAACAGCCTATAACTTTGTCATTTCTGGTCAGATTTGGATAAAACTTTCAGAAATGGTATCTCCTTCTAAGGGCATAAAGTGTGCCAAGTTTCAAGAAGATAGGTGCAGGGGGTTCAGAGAAACTGCACCCCAAAATCTTGAGCGCCAAACTTGTGTCATGTGTATGTGTTAAGCCACAGCGGGGTCAAAACTACAGGAATGCTAACCCCTGCTGAGGTCACAAAGCCTGCCATTTTCAAGGAGATAGGTTTAGGGGGTTCAGAGAAACTGCACCCCAACAT
>NW_005843010.1:216637-230950 GCF_000455745.1 Alligator sinensis
TTCTGGGTTCTGGGGCCCTGCACCTCTGGCTGCTGACAGGCAAAACTCATGCCATGGGTGCTTGTGGGACTGACTGTGTCTGTCTTGGGGCAGTTGATGGTCTGTATTGATTATTTCCTCTCAGTGGTTTTATATACTGGTAACTGGTAACACAGTAACTTAGCAGCCAGGCCTGCAGTAGTCGTGTCCCCCCTGCCCCGCCTTGCGCCAAGACAGACACAGTTGCACAAGCACCCATGTCACGAGTTTTGCTTGTCTGCAGCTTGAGGTATAGTTTCCCACAAACCCCTGAACCTATCACCTTGAAACTTGGCAGGCTTTGTGGCCTCACCAGGGGCTACTACCCCTGCAGTTTTGATCCCACTGTGGCTTAACACATACACGTGATATGAGCTTTGCTTTCAAGAATTTGGGGTGCACTTCCCCCCAAACCTGCACCGATCTTCTTGAAACTTGGCAGGCTTTGTGGCCCCAACAGGGGCTAGCAAGCCTGCAGTTTTGCCCCCACTGTGTCTTAACATGTACACGTGACACAAGTTTTGCTTTCAGGATTTTGGGGTGCAGCTTCTCCGAGTCCCATGCACCTATCTTCTTGAAATATGGCAGGCTTTGTGGACTCAGCAGGGACTACCATCCCTTCAGTTTTGACCAGTCTGTGGCTTAACACGTACACGTGACATGAGTTTTGCTCTCAAGATTTTGGGGTGCAGTTTCTCTGACCTCCCTGCACCTATCTCCTTGAAACTTGGTACACAGCATGCCCTCAGAAGGAGATAGCATTTCTGCAAGTTTCATCCAAATCTAGCTAGAAATAACAAAGTTATAGCCTGTTTCAACCTTCCCCATTATATCCTATGGGTAAAACGTTGAAACAGGGTTGAAATGGCAAAACATTTTAATGGAACGAAACGGAACAGCTGTTTCAACTCAAAACAAAAGTTAAAATGAAACACTGTTCTCTCAAAACATCAAAATGCTGGTCGAAACAAAGTGCTTCCGTTTTGCACAGCCCTGCTGGACACAGTACTCCGGGTGTGGCCTCAGCAATGCAGAATAGAGAGGGAGGATCTATAGTTTATCAAAGCCACGTCATGTGACTCTATTCTTTGCTGACAGTCCTGGCAATGAACATCTTGTCATGTTGACACAACTTCACCTCTTTTAAACCAGCCTGCCCGAGTCTAATTTTTATTATGAATTATTTGGTGTTATTTAAGACTGTAGTTCCTGGATTCCTGTGTGAACATCTCATACCTCAGTTTTCTTACAGCAAGTTTCTAGCTTCCTTGCTGCAGAGAAAGGCTTAAAAGAATGACCTTTAAAATCTCTAGTATCTGAAGTCAAGTAAAAGGGACCCAATGTTATTATTTTTGAAAAAAAACCTTAAATAACCTAACTTGTGATCTCTGTGATTTCCAGTACAGAATTTCTCAGTGGATTACAGCTCACAGGGTAGAAATGCAAAATGGAAACAGGAATAAAAAATCACAGAACCTTTTCAACATATACATTCTGAACTTCAAAGGGTAGGCTGATTAAAGTCAAGATTTTGAACATGGAGAGAAGACTCTTAGCTATTCTCATGGGCAAACAGATCCCATACATGTGTGCAGTATAAAAGTATCATTTGAGATCATTTGAGAATGACTCTTAATAGAATTTAGCCACAATCTAAATATTGTCATTTAACTCCTCATAAACATTGTGCTAGTAGCATAATTGTATGATGATGTGTTATATTTTAAAAGTAGGATTAAGTTTATCCTTTGTTTTGACCTTAATTATGTTATATAAATAGGCTACATTGTGGCTGAGTAGTGGCATTCCTTGAATTTTTCATTGTGCTAAAAGTGTAATAGTATCTGCTGTGCTGCAACTTAACACAATAGACTATGAGAGAGACCATTGTCTACTGGTTGAAGTGCAGAAATAGGAGTGGGGATGTCTGACTACTGTTTCCAGTCCTGGTTCTAACTGGCAGTCTGATGTTTTGTGAATCACATAAAAGGACAATGTTAATAATATTGGAAATCGAGACAACTTTTCTACTGCTGTAAATTGACTTCAGATGGAGTTATGCTGATCCAACCATTTGAAGATGCAGCTCACTATATTTGCGAATAATGAATGGCCTCATATATGAGAATCCCCCATTATTAAAAAATAAGACTAATTTTACTACTGACATTTAATGCTCCTTAAATTTCTCTCATTTTGGATAATAAAAATAGGCCAGTCCATTTCTAATCAATTTCACTTTCTGCTTCTGGTTCCCAAAGAGGACGGCTCCAACATTTTGAACTAAAACTTCTTTGGTGGAATTTTTTTCTTGTTTGTTTGTTTTTTGACAAATGGACTTTTCTTGCAGAAAGCCCTGCATTCCTTCCACATTTTTAATTTTCATTGAAAAAAGAAAACCAGGTCAAAAGGGTTTTAGGTAAACACTAAAAGTGTGAGATAATCTTCTGTTTTTGATGGCAGTAAAGTTCAGTTATAGCTCTCTTCTCTAACCCCAATGCAGTATTTGGCTGCAAATTATTTTAAAATCTATTTCAATTTTTTAAATTCAAACTTGTTTTTACACCACTTTCAGCAAAAATTTTCAAGCTGTTTTGTACTGGCAGATGCATATACACTTCCACTATCTTCAGCTTGCAGTATCAAAGCCATAAAGCTGGGGCCAAAATTAATTTGACAGATGTCCCCTCCCCCATGCTTTTTCTCCATCCCTACCTTCTGTACAGTGGGAATAAAAATGAAGTACTTGCCTGCCTAAGAGATGGGTTATTCAGGTTAGTGGTTTAGGTTTAAAAAAAGGGCTCTGGGTCATCGTTTGGATAGATCAACAGTGAAGCAACATATATTGTTACAGTAAAAGAAGGAAGAAGGAGTTGTTATACTTTTCCTTTTTAACACAAGAATAAAGATCTGAGAAAACTGGAGCAGAGCCTCTAATAGCCATTGTCATGATCTGTCTCTGTCTGGCTCTCTGGATGGACACCAGGTTGCTATGATGGGATCCACTCACTAATTCCCAGGTGGCTGTTTGCCCCCAAACCTGAGTCTCTCAAGCAAACTGCTAGGTCTGACATCATTCTTGGGCAGCTGGACCCCACAGTCTGTCCACATAGACTTTGAAATAGTGCCTCTGTCCTCTCAAGTCCTAGTTACATAGACTCATTGCCCCCAGACTCCAGATGGAAATTAGGAGCTCTGGCTTTCTAAAGGCACTTATCAGAGACTACATGACTGTGGCAGGGCACTGCGGGTGCCTGCCACTTTAAGGGCCTGGAGCTGGCAGCCACCAGGTGCCTGATGTGGGTGGCCATTTTGGGCTCAGAGGCTGCCCTTATAAACAGTGCAGTTTGGCTGCTAGAGGTCAGGCAACAACATTGCCTGGTTAGAGGGCTGCTGGTATCATCTGGAGGTAAGGGAGGAGCTGTAGGGGAAGGATAGGAGGCTCCTGGTCCTGGGCATGATCTAAAACTGCACCCTGCTGGGAGTGGGTGGCCTGGTGGGGCTCCCAGTGATGAATGCCAGGAAATGCCAGGCCAGTTACCACCCTGGTGAAAGGTGGGTTGGGGAGCCTTAACCCCCTAGTCCCCACTACCAGCTAGGTAACCCTGTTGTGTGTAGGGCCCAGAGGGCAGACCCCTGGAGAGAGTGAGGGGCTAGAGACTCAGACCTGATCAAGAGAGTACCCTTGACTAGCCCATGCTGGGGCCAGGACCAGGATGGTCAAAAGGTCAGGGGCCCACTGTGAGGGATGCCCAAGAGCTGAGGGCCAGGGGTCCTGACTGGCCTGGAGGTGGGCCAGGGCTGGTAGCCAAAGGTCCTGGGGGGAACCACACCCGAGAGGGGAAAATAGTTTCAGGGAGCTAGGTAGCCGAATGAAGGTGGGGTAGGCCGCCTGAATGGAGGGATCTTGGAGGGGTCCTGATAGAAGGATTCTGGGGCCAAGTGAGGGGGGCCGGTGATAAGAACACCTAATGCCATCTGCGACACTTGTGCTGCGCTGTAGGTGAGGAATGGAGCTGCAGATAGCGCCCCCTGGCATCGGGGCAGGAAATGGGCAGCCTCCCGCTTATCAACATCTATTTAATTAATAACAACAAGGCGTGGCGGACGAGAATGCGGGCAGTTGGCCCAGGAACAGGTGGGCGGGCCACTCTGAGAATGGCCCCAAGCAGGCCCCCCTGTTACAATCACAAAGCAAGGGAACTCGGGTTTAGCAAAGGGACTCCTCTTAAGCAGCAAAAGCATTAGAGATCTTAGAAAAATAACACGGGTCCTGAATGCTGTTGCCTCTCAGCCTGTCTGTAAATCCTGGGCTTGGTCCAAGTCCTTAAACCAGACAGCACTTCCAGCCTTTCAAGCAAAACTGAGCTTATTTAAAAAAAAAAAAACAAAAAAAACAAACCCAAAAAAACAAACCCATGGAATTCATCATTTGTCCCAGACACCCTCATAGGGTCAAAAATGTGTCTATTATGCTAACATGTAAGGCCTGGCGCTATGTACACTGCTGCTTTAAGTTGTTTCTGGTGACTTCAAAACCAGAGAACATGGTGGGTGTGTCTAAAAGAATTTCTTAATGTGTAGTGTTCCGCATTTTCAGTTTTTATTAAAAAAAAAATTCTGGGAATTTTTCAGGGTTTATCTTTGAAACATAAAAACCAGAATGAAATCAGGATAAAAGAAAAAAAACCCCAGTTGAAATCTGAGGAAAAATAGGCAGAGAGAGGGAGTAAGGCTGGGACTAGGGGAGGGGCAGGGGGAGGGGTGTGGCACAGCCCATCAGGCACTCCTGGGGCTGCAGCAGGCAGCAAAAATGGGGGAGCTGTCAGTGGGTGCAGGGCATGGGTTGGGGGGGTGCAGCTCTTGCTGCTATGCATGGGTGACTGGTGACACCTTAGTTGGGGGGGGCATGTGCCCCCCCCACTGACCAGTCAGTGAATGGGGAGGGGCTCCCCCCCCAGGCAATCTCACTGACTGGGGGAGGGGGGTCCCCTGCAGCTGATCGCATTGACTGGGAAGCAGCCATGGTGCTCCCAGAAGTGGCTACAACACTTAATCCAGCACTCGCACACCCTGGCTGGTGCTCACAGGGGGTCACTGGTGCTCCCGCCTGCCCTCTCCGCCTGTCACGTAAGTGGGCAGCACGGCCTATCAGGTGCACCAGCGCTCTCAGGGGATGCACATGCACCCCTGTGCACACCCTATGTGTTGCCACTGCTGCTATGCACCCCCTGGCATGGCTGCAGGCTTGGAGGCATGTGCTAGGCTCTTCTCCAGGGATGCATGCCCCCAGATCAGCAGCAGGAAGCACATGGCGCTGCACCCTGCCTTTCTTCCCTAGCTGTGTTTGCGCCCCACCCTCCTCCTGCAGCAGCCTGCTGCCAGTCTGCCCTGGCATTTGCGGGGATGAGGGAGTGGAGGGGAGGGCCAGATTTGGAAAGGGGTGGGGGACCGGGCCACAGCACCAAGACCTTCTGCCCCGCCCAGAGTCAGAGCTGGGAGCCCTGCACCTCCAGGCAGCGGCTCCAGCCCCATGGGCCTGTGAAGAGTGGCTGTGTGCAGCACCTGTCACAGAGTATGGGGCTAGGCTCTGCCACCTGCCCACCCCCCTGCCCCGGTGGAGTTTGCAGGTCCCAGTGCCCAGTGCAGGCCCAAAGCTGGTGCCACTGGGGTGCAGCTCAGACCCACCTGCCCCAGGAGTGATTCCTGTGGCCCTTCCTGCCCTGCCCGGAGTTAGAGCCGAGAGCCCCACACCCCTAAGCAGTGGCTCCAGCCACCCTCTCCTGGCCCCTGTATGGCCACCACCACTCCCCTGGTCCCCTGCTCTGCATGTGGCTGCCACCACATCTGGCCAGAAACCTGTGCCTCAGATAACTGGCATAGCGGCACTTTTAGCTTGCCAGCACCGCCTATTTCTCAGTTTAAATCCCTGTTAACTAGCATGAGTGGGGAATGAGCCATGCCAGTTAACAGGGATTTGAACTGAAAAATGGGTTTAAATCAGTAAAAACTGAATTACTTTAAAAAATCAGGGAATTTATCAGTGAAAATTGGTAGAAACTGAGAATGCGGAACACTATTAATGTGCAGTAGGCTCATTCTACTGTACATTAGTGCTTTATGATGAAAGGTGTGCTAATGTGCAGTAGAATGAGTCTACTGCGCCTTAAGCATCATGAAAAGACCATGTGCCAGGGCTACTGTGCAGTAAGATCAGCTACTGTGCATTTAGTTAGTACCTCATATTAAAGGTGGTAGACTTAATGCGCAGTAACAACGGCACATGAATGCATGTGTAGACATGCCCAGTGAGCACCAGTTAAGGGCTTACAGGCTTTTAAAAGTGATACTTCCCTATTTCTACATCCTATAGCAGCCAAACTGTAGAATAAAGAGCATACAGTTAATTTCATAATTATTTTCGTTTTGGCTTGACACTTGCATGTTACAGTGATTGGAGCCCTATATTTAAAAAAAACAACCAAAAAACAGAGAGTAAAGATCCAGCTCCACAATCAGTTGGGGATTGTAGTAAACACCTGAAGACAGAATTGGTCCATTCATACTAACCTCTCCTTATTACCTATCACTGGCAACAGTATAGAAACTAGATCAAATCTGTGGTAATACTATTACTGTTGCCCATCCTGGTATTTCAGTGGTAGCTTGTAACAGGGCTTCCAGCTTGTGACAGCTCGACTAAGTGTGATTAATAAGTATATGATGGAGATTGCAAATGTTATATTGAAATGCATATACTTCAGAAAACCTTCATTATTAAGAGGTAAAGGTTTAGACACGGCCCTTAAAATGCATCTTAAGTGAAGCAGCTCCCTAGGAACAAGTGAGATCTGGCAGAACAATGTGAACATGTAAGGAGTTGATGATAATTTTGGGAAGATTACATTTCCCTCCCTGGAGTTGTATATATTACGTGGGCCGGGCAGCGATTGATGTGTGAAATTCCTCAAAACCTGGAGGTGAGGTGGAATTCACAGAAACCCTTGGGAGTCGAAGCTCATAATAAACAGTTTGTTGTAATATGCTGCCAGTATCTAATAAGAATTCAAGCCACAGCAAAATACAGGGTTTGATCTTGCACCTTGGAGTCAATGTGAGCTTTGTCACTGACATCAGTAGTAGAAAATCAGGCCTTCAGAGAAGAGGATGGTGAAAATCAATTGCCTACCCATTAAGCTACCATATCCAGAGGTCAGAATGTTTGGAGGATGGAAATTACTTTGTCCCCCATGCTCCATAAAAATAAAATGCATTAATTAACGCATGCTCATGACACACAGCTATTTATTGAGGTCAGAATTTTCAGTCTCCACAGTCATATCTGTAGCCAAACTCTCCAAAGAGTTCAGATTAGACATCTAAATTCATAGATTTTTTTAAGGCCAGAAGGCATTGTTATTTGTGACATGATTGGTCACCAAAGTCTAATGGTGTTTCTGCTCCATGTCTGGCTGCTGTTTACTTGTGCAGCAAGGCCATCTATATTTGGGGTCTCCACTATTCCACCCATTTTTCACTATCCTGGGGTGGGAATAGGATTATCAGGCAAGCAGAAGACCCCAGGGCCACTTAAGTTTTGCTCTACACAAATGTGGTGAACATCACTGTAAGAAGCCCTGAAGGAAGCTGTGCAAGAAGGAACCCCTCTAATTAGGGGAAAATAGCCAAAGGAGTTCAGAAAGTGGGGGAGGGGGCAGCTGATGACCATGAAATCTATAGGAGCAGATACATCCATAGAAAATCCAAGATAATATCTGCTCTGTAATATTCTAGAGGTGTTTCCTGGGCACTTGTTGATCCATTGCAGAGCCATAGCAGTCAATGTCATCAATTGCTAAAGAATCTCCCAGTTAGAAAAAATTGGGAGTGACTAGAATTTGAGATGTCCCAGTCATGCACCAACATCTAATGATGCTTAAATATAACTTTGAAATACCTGCAGAGGGGATGTGGTGTATTAAGCAAATTAAAAGCAAATATCTAAGGGACAGGCTGAATACTGAAGAAGCTGAAGGAGGTTCTATACTTAGAAGAGCATCTCCTTGAGATACGCAAATCAATTCCCTTCCCTCTCTATTGAACTGCATTAAACAAATGCTCTTTTATATATATAGTATGTGTAAAATGTTATTTCATAATTCAAGCCAGTGTTTCAAGTGCATGAACCCTCTTGGCTTTGATTTTTGTACAGTTCAAGTACTATGACTCAGAATTGGTACAATCAAGTATTTATTCTCCCTATGCACTGGCAGTGCTTAGAGGCTAAATTGCTCATTGAAAAAAAATTGCTCCTATGTTTTTGTATTTTCATCCCAGTTCTATGCTGTGGCATCTCAGACGTGTATGTCAAATCTCTTGTGGCATTCTCAAATTCCAGAAGCAAGTCTTCGATCTCTGAAACAACCCTCCAGGAACTTAATTCAGTGATCTTGGCCAGAACTGATCATCTGAGCTGGAAAATGCTGCATTCTTGGGCTCTATCACTTTTCCACGGGTTCTCTTCTAACAAACACCACCTAATTAACACTGCTAATTAGCACCCTGTGGTTGTGTGTCCTTCCTCCTACTGGCTTTCTTAGAAAGTGTTACCACTACTACTTTGCTTAAAGCCATGCAATGGAATATTTATCCAGGCCAAGTAGTTTCAATGACAGAGTGATGTACTGGTGTTATAGCATGATGTTCTGATGTACAAAGTGATGTGTTACACCAGCATTCCCATGCTGTATTTATGCATCAGCTAATGACTCCAATTCACCTCCAGCAGTATAGTCGCATCAGTTTCCCTGTCTGTAAAATGAGGATAGGAATTTTCCCCTGTTCTGCAGAAGAGCATGAAGTCCATTAATATCTCTCCCCTGTGGCAGCACTGTTCAGTAACAAGAATATCACTGAGGAAGAACAGCTTGCATCCTAATGCTACCTCCTAGCCCCTACCACTGGCTTGGTGAAGGATCTTTGTCAGATCATTCTTTTTTCTCTGGAAGGACAAGGATACTTACCATCCTTTGTAAAGGGATCTGAGGGAAGCAGAAGAGGTATTGATACTAAAAGACCAAGTTAGCACAAATCGAAAAGGGCAGAAACTAGCTATGAGTCCATTTAAGCTGGAAATTAGAAGAAGGTTTCTGACCATCAGAGCAGTGAGGTACTAAAGGGCCTTCTAAGAAGAGTAGTGGGTAGGGGGAACTTAATCAGTTGTAAAATGGATCTTCCAGAGTTTTCAAATGGGATCATATAGGGTTCTTGGCTTCAATAATGAGGGATTATACTTATTGTCCATGGTGGTCCCTCCCAGTACTATATTTTATGTTCCTGTGACAGCAATGATGAAAAATGTGAATTATTAGTGATGGACCTGAGCCATGGAGTTTGCAGCCATATCCTATCATCCCCAAAGCCTGGAGTATACAGATCTGCAATTTTAATGTAGTTGATGGGCGATCACTTGCGGACAAGTAAGATTGTCTTCCAAGCTTCTTAATAGTCTGCAGGTGGCTCCATAGCCCAATTCTAGATCCACATGTCTTATCGCAGTGAGGACGGGTGTTTCCAGGAGGGACGGGCATTGTGTTGCTGCGTTGGATGTTCTGATGTTCTTGTCACCTGTTCCTCTTTTCCTGTTCTGCCTGTCGGTGAGCTGTTTCAGAGTGTTGAGGTCCCTCGCAAAGAGCCTTCCTCCATTTTGGTCGGTCCTAAGCAAGGATCTCCCAAGTGTTGATGTTGATGTTACACTTCTTCATGTTTGCCTTCAGGGTGTCTTTGAAGTGATTTCTTTGCCCTCCACTACTTCACTGACCTTTTTTCAGCTGTGAGCAAAAGATTCTCTTTGGAAGGCGGAAGTCAGGCATGTGAACAACATGACCCGTCCAGCAAAATTGGTTTTGGATGATCATGGCCTCAATGCTGCTGGAATTTGCTTTGGCCAAGACACTGATGTTTGTGCATCTATCCTCCCAGCTTATCCAAAGGATCTTGCCAAGGTACCATTGGTAGTACTTTTCCAAGTTCTTGAGATGTTTTCTGTATGTGGTCCAAGTTTCGGAGCCATATAGCAGAGCTGGAATGACAATGGCTTGATAAACCAAGAGCTTCGTTTCAGCGAGGATGTCATGATTTAAAAAGATTCTCTTACTCAGACGTCCAAAGGCTGCTCTTGAACATTTCAAGTGGTGTTGTATTTCCTCCTCAATGTCTGCCTTTGACAAAAGATGGCTTACAAGATAGAAGTGATCCACGTTCTCTAGCAATTCTCCATTAATCTGATTGAGCAGCGGGTTTGTTTCTCCATTTGGAGCAGGTTGGTAAAGGGCTTGGATTTTCCTGATGTTTAGAGTTAGGTCAATACTCTCATAGATTTCCAAGAATACATTAAGAATGGTTTGGAGGTCCATTTCAGATTGAGCAACGACAGCATTGTCATCCACATACTGGAGCTCCATTATGAATGTTGTCGTGGTCTTTGTTTTGTTTTACGTACGTGACAAGGAGCCACTCAGTCTGGACTCCCCCAAAATCCAGGAGTGTCTGATCCAAGGATCCCATTTAACTTCCATTCCTAATCATTAAGACCTGTAGACAGATGTGAGTCAGCAGAGCTCTGATGCATTCAATAGAGAGACCCTGGGTTCTACCAAATGATGCTCTGGCCCTATGACTAGAATAGACTGGAAAGATGAAAGGTCAGAGACAAGTCTCACTTGACACAAGCACTCTAGCTTCCCTGCCCTTTAGCACCCTACTACACTGTAATATTTAGTGAGATTCCCATTGGTCCTTGCAGATCTTTGGTTGCTATGTCTCTGCCAGCTCCAAGACTGTAGGGGTTATCATTCATGGCAGAACTGACCAAAATGAGAATTCATAACATTCTTTGCCCAGAAATCCTGAATTCTTTTAACTATTCTGGGGCTCTAAGAAATGAAGGCCAGAGACTTAGCTGCTGTAAATACAAATTTTCCATTGACTTCAGTGGGGACTATTTCATGTCAATGGACCTATAGTGATTTATGCCAGTTGAGAATCTGGCTTTGAATGGATGTGCCTACAACAAATTTTGATATTTTTCATATCCTGTAAATCCATCTTTCATTTTAAGTCAATTTCATTGAAGCAGAAAGATCCCATTCATATAGACATAACAACCAATAACTTCATCAAAAGGCAACAGATGACCACTTGATATTCTGGATTCAAATTAGCCTTAATCCTGACCAAAGTCTGGACAAAAACTCTTCTGATCATAACCCTATGTTTACTTAGGATGCAGATAATATATGTATCTAACTTCTTCCTCTCCTCTGATGACCTTCCGGATATCTTAGTCCCAGGATTAGCATACAGGATGCATACTCTTTCATCTCACCTTCAAACTGCCATGGAAATATAGTATAAGTAAACTAGATCTACATGGGAAAATTCTTGAGCACTTAGAGGTCAGAAGCAAAACTGGCCTTTCAGCAAACATGAGGAATGTGAAGAGCAGGGGCAGTACAGTTTTCAGGTTGGGGGCAAAATGTTGAAGCTTTCAGAAGACCATACAGGGTCCAGTGTAATTTGGTTGCCCATATTGGATCCCCAAGCCTGCATGTGGGGTGGGGAAAGACTATCACATCAGCCTTGCACAACAACTGATTTTAAAGGGGTCATGCTTAGTAGTGGACAGTTCTAACCTTATATGCATGTAGTGTAGCCCTCCTCAGGCTGGCTGCTCTGCCAAGACAGCTGGCTTTTTCCTCCAGGATACAGCATTGACACAGCCCAGAGGGATATGCTGTACCTGAACCAAATCAAAGCACCTGTACCTCTCTACATGCCTTTATATCTTTAGTTCCTTTTATTTTTACAGCATCTTACTGGTCCAAAACATAAATTTAGCCTTTTTAGTGACAGCTTGTAAATAAATCCTCTGTATCTGAAGATATTAGCACTAGGTATAACCTTGTCTGTTTCAAGCTTGCTATCTATATGGACTGCATCCAGGCAACACAGCAGGAAAAATGCTTATTTTCCCAGAGGAAATGTGTCCCAAACAGAGGTGAAAGTCATGATGGGAGAGGTGCCAGTGGCTACAGCCCAAGGCTAAACTCTGCCCATATTTACATTCATAAAAGCTGCACTGCAAATCAGTCATTTAGGCCTCTTGTCTTCAAAAAGTTTCAACCATCTTTCTAAGGGAGGAGGAGAAGGGAATTATTGTGTAAGTAGTATCGTACCTGCCTAAGCCTGCCTTTCCATTTCTGTGGTTTGTCACAAGAAGTTTCCATTCTGACTGGTCCACCCTTGCCTACTGTACTGTACTCTCAGAGCATTCAGGACACCATGAAACATCTCCAAGATTGATACAACATGCTTACACTTTGAATTTATGTTGTAACATGATGTCATTTGTGCCACAATATATTGATGCTGTGTTCCCACATCCTGAAGTTTTGGCGCAGTGATGCAATACCAAGAGTTCATGAGGCAAATGTCACACGACAATACATAAATACATAAAAAAGGCTGCCCTGTTTCTTGCACCAGACAGTGAAATGAGATTAGTGGCTATACATATTCATATTACTGTTAACTGTAATTGTGCCCGGATGGATGCCAGGATGGAACTGATGTCTTTTTTGCTGATGTCACAACTGATGTCAGTTTGAATGATGAGATGGATACCACTGGTATGAATCTTATGAATACTGTAGTAGAGGTACCCTGGCAAACTCTAGGCTCTGGGAATGAAAGCTAGAAAGAATCTGGATCCCACTTTAAGGCAATGGACTGTCTCTTTTCCAAATATACTTCATAATATTCTGAAGTTCAGGTTGTAGCTTTTAGACTGCAAGTCTGTTTAAAGATACATTAGGCAAAGCCTTTTTTGATTCTATATCCTGAATGATCCAGATGATAAAATAGATACTGGGATAGTTCATATGGCTTTAAACTGCATAAGCAGCTGGAGAGCTAGTTGGCAGATGTTGCTAATGGGAAAGATTAAATATATAACCACATAATTAAAACTCCCACCTACTGTCACATGCCATTGGGCAGCCTCTAGTATTATACCAAGTGCATGTAGCTTTTGGCACAGAGAGTGAGATCACAAAGGCTTAGGATGAACACGTGTATCCGGCTGTACCCTTCTACTCCCAGTGGTTGAAAGACACCTGCATTCCAGCCAAGCTGATAGGGAATAATCATATTTTACAGAAGTCTGCAGCAGATGCAAGTTCTACTCAAGATATTCATTCTGACACAGTGGGTGTGTCTACACAAGACGCTACTATGTAGTGGTTACTGCACATTTATTTAGTACTTGTTTAATCAAGTACTAAATAAATGTGCAGTGACCAGAGTTACTGTGCAGTAGTGCTGGAGAACACCTTTTAAGTGGAGCTACTGTGCAGTAGCCAAATAATACTGTGCAGTAGCATATTAGCACTGTTGGTGCTGTGACACGCTACTGCACAGTATTATTTAGCTACTGTGCAATCAGTGTCATGTGTAGATGCATCCAATAAATCCTAAAAGGCTTGAGGGAGAGCAGGCAAATACTACAGATTGAGTGATAGGGAAGGGATAATTGCTTACATATACTTCTCTATTATATTTAATAGCATATATGTGTGCTGGCTGTGTATGTTAGCATCAGCCGGCAATGATACCTAGGATAACTACATAACATGCTTATACAATCTGTATAGCCTAATAGAAAACTAACCTCTACTTATTTATCATTTTAATTAGAGCGGTAGCTAGAAGTCCTTGTCTGAATTAGGAATCTATTATACTAAAATCTAGGAGATCTTTGAATCTACATAGACAAGCCAGACAAAAGGTGAGAGGGGAAATACTATCACACAGAAAGGAAATGACTTTCCCAAGATCACACAGCCAGCTGGAAACACCACCCAGGTATCCTTATTAATCAGTTCATTATTCTGTCCACTAGGTCACACCACCTACTTTACAAGGATCAGGTGCATTGTCAGAACCCAACAATCTGCAGAGGGCAAGCACTACTAAAGAAACCGGAGACCTTTCTTTGGGACCATTGGCTGAAATGAGGCAGCAAGAAGAGGATGGGCCTCTTCCCTGGGGTCAGTTTCATACCCTGAGAGAGGAGGATGTTACTGCAATTTGCAAGAAGTTCCTGAACAAACCAATGGAAATATTGTATGTGGTTTGCTGGGACCATGGTGACATAGATTAATAGATTCTAGGGTTGGAAGGGACCTCAATAGATCATCGAGTCTGACGAGTCTGACCCCCTGCATAGGCAGGAAA
>NW_005843010.1:230972-243643 GCF_000455745.1 Alligator sinensis
TTTCTTGTAACCCCCGGGGGCGCCTTGGTGAATAAAACCTCACCAATTCCCTTCTGTGCCCCCGTGATGAACTTATAGGCAGTCACAAGGTCACCTCTCAACCTTCTCTTGCGGAGGCTGAAGAGGTCCAGGTGCCCCAGTCTCTCCTCATAGGGCTTGGCCTGCAAGCCCCTAACCATACGAGTGGCCCTTCTCTGGACCCTCTCCAGGTTATCCACATCTCTCTTGAAGTGCGGTGCCCAAAATTGCATGCAGTATTTCAACTGTGGTCTGACCAGCGCTCGATAGAGGGGAAGTATCACCTCCTTGGATCTGTTTGTCATGCATCTGCTGATGCACGATAAAGTGCCATTAGCTTTTCTGATGGCTTTATCACACTGACGACTCATGTTCATCTTGGAGTCCACTAGGACTCCAAGATCACTTTCCGATTCCGTTCCACCAAGCAGGTCATTTCCTAGGCAGTAGGTATGCTGGACATTTTTCCTCCCTAGGTGCATCACTTTGCATTTCTCCTTGTTGAATTGCATTCTGTTGTTTTCTGTCCATTTGTCCAACCTGTCCAGGCTTCACACTTTCTAAAGAATATAATCAGGTGTGATGGGATAAGGCCTCATACCAATGGTTAGAATTTCTCTGTTAATGATGCTTGGAGGAAGAAAAACAATCCTTTATAAAATTCAGTTTGTCTCACAAAAAATTTCCAAAGCTTGAAAAGTTGAAATGAAATCTTTTCTAAATATTTTGAGGAAGTTGGGTAGTTTCTATGAAAATAGCCATTCCATCTAAAGTTTTGAACCATCCTTTTCTATTACCTTCACAGAAAGATAGCACAATATCTTACCTATGCAGTGATCAGAACATACAGTGATGTACCTTGTAGGAAACCCAGACAGAGGTACGTTGGCCTTTTGGGTCCAATCAGAATATAGCGATTCCTACTACTACTAGGTGTTAATTCTCATAGCAATCTTGTTTGGCAGCTTTGCATTACTTTATTTCCATTTTCCAGATGAGGCCATTGAGGTATAGAAAGGCCAAGTGGCTTACTCAAGGTCACAAAGAAGTCAGGGCTTTGAAACAGAATTCAGAAAACTGCACCAGCCCTCTGCTCTTGACCGCCAGACCATGTTCTCATAGAATAACAGAGTAGATTTGATGTTAAGCCCATGCCCCCAAAACACACACCAATTAAATCCATTTCTTGCTTCTCTTGGGACTATGATGAACCATGCCCAACTCTTGAGGTTAGTAACATCCCTAGAACCCAGAGACAGAATTGCATTCTTGCTCTGCACCATTTGGGAAGGAGCCTATTCAAACTATTATAAAGCTGTTTTATAAAAATCTCCTTGGCAGACTTTTCTCAGACTCTGGATCCCTGCTTCTTCCTTACAGACCTAGGGTTGCAATCACTTTTCTCATGCTTGGAAATTATATTTCATTTACTTGAAAAAATTGGATGGGTATTTTCATTCCAGCTCACTGATATAGTTCCACCAATTCAAAACTCAGTAATGAAGAAGAGAAGATTTGGGATCTGAGTGGCACATTGCACTCCAATTTATACCAGTTTGAACCCAGAGCACTCCCATGGAAGCCAGTGAGGTTACTCTATGCTTACATTATGGGAGTTGGGAGCAAAAATTGGCCTAAGAATTTTACATGGGAGAAGTTTCATTGAGACTACAGCAGACAGGCTTTCATGGACAGAATGAGGCTAATTCATTTGACAACCCACGGGAGATGAAAGCACTTTCTATTATTCATCTTTAGCTTTGGCCCAAAGGGTGGAGGAAGGGCGGGATTTCCCTTTGATGAGATACTGGCATAGATACAATGCAAGTCTGACTATGGGGAAGGGGGGGCAGCATGTGGAGGCTGATCTTGGCAGTTTTTATACAAGTTTGGAGTTTGTGAGGGAGAGGAAACAAGTATCTTTGGCTTGATGCATGCATCAGCAAGCTGGGGCATAATAAGATGTCCACCGAGTTCTGCTCAGTGCACTTCATTCCTGACCTGCAGAACCTCTTGTCATTCTGGTCCTGGGCTGCCTTGCTACTCCGCCAATACCTCTCAGTCCTGACCTGCACCCCACAACTACTCTTCCAAACCCTTAGTTCCCCACACAACTCTGCTGTCAAATTCCCTCAGTTATGATATACAGACCCTTGGTTCTTCTGTGCTTGAGACCTTCATATAACTCTATTCATGCATCTCAGTCTTGACTTGCAGTGCCCAGTCCTCTTCATTAGAGCAGTGGGATTTTCAATGGAATTTTGCACAGCTGGAGGCTGCTGACATGGAGTTATCTGTGAGGACTCCTGGATGCTGGAATGCAGCTGCTAGCACTACACAGAAGCACAGCATTGCAGCTTAGTGCAGAAAGTGAAGAATACCTTCTCCCACCAACCTCACTAGCCATGCTCCCACCATAGGGAAGTGGACATTCCAGGGCATGCCTTGGCTGTTCGCCTTCTCTGTGGAAGGACATATCCCACTGACTTCAGCAGGGGGTGGAGTACGCCCTGGGTTCCCATCAGTGTGTGAGTATTTGGTTCAGAGCGTTTCTTTTTCTGAGCATCTCCCCTTGGCATGAGCCCTGGGAGTGGAATCTGTGCTGGTAAGGATCCTTTGATCCAGACCCTTATGTTGAAGTCCATGTGGCTTTGTGGATGCTGACTGTGCAAGACCCCATGCTAAGCCCATCCACAGATTTGCCTGTCTTGTCAGCGTTGATAAAACCATCAGTGGCTGACAGCCAGGAGCACAAGCCTGCCAGCTGGCAATAACAGGAAGCAGGACTGTTTATTGGCATCCATTTTATGCATGGGTGTAAACTTTGTTTTTATAATACCAGAGAGGCTTGTGGAACCATCGTATATATTTTATGATAGAGATTTTAATTCCAAAGCATAACTACATTCCCCCCTCATTATCTGGCTCCCTACAATAAGGCTTCTCCAACTGCACTCAAGTTTGCACAGCCACAAAGCTCCATTACAATGAGATTCCCTCAGATATATCTGTTGGGGAGGAAGTAGTGAGAGGGACAAAGGAGAATTCTGTCCATGAAAGCTGGTACTAAGAGCTCTGTCCTTTGCTTATGTACAATCCCTCATGAATTAGCCTATCTTGTATGCCCTACTGATCTCTGCCATTGTGTGATATAGTGCAAGAAAAACCCAGAAAGATCCCAATACAAGAGCAGACATGAACAGGCCGGGGGCAGAGAGAAAGACAAAATGGTTTGAACTGCAAAATTACTGGTAAACTTGAGCTTTGTTGGGCTCAGCATCCTCTGGAGATAGGATGTTGCAAACCATGAATAAGGAGCGTTTAAGGCAGGGATGGGCAGAAAATGGCCTGCAGGTCAGATTCAGCTCACCAACTGATTGTATCTGGCTTGCTGCTGCCCACACACTGCTCCACATGGTGCCAAGCCCCTCCCACTTCCACCCAGGGCAGCCTGCATCTTGCATCTACATGCACCCACCCATCATCTCCTGATGGCCCCAACCCTGGCCAGTATGCACAGCTTCCCAGCAGAGCTGTCTAACAGACACTTAGCCACCCACAGGGGGCTGCTTAACGCACCAGGCAGACAGAATAGAATAGAAGGTGGCCAGGAGCTGCCCTGCTGCAGCTCCCCGCCTACCCAAAGTGGCCTAACAGGGGCAGGAGGAGGAGCCACTGGAGGTTGGAGGAGCTGAACAGTACCTGGCCAGCTGAAGCAGCAACACTGTGCCTGCTGATTGGGACCAGGGTCTGGCCATTGCCACTGGTAGGCATGGGGCAGGTGCAGGCAGAAGCATAGTGCAGTGAGGGCTGCTCTGGGCAGGAGCAGGTAGAGCTCAGCCCCATAAGGAGTGCTGTGGGCTGGATGGGGGGAGAAGCAGGGGCAGACCATACCTGTACCACACTACCTGGGCGAGCTCTGCTGTGTGCACCCCCTGCCCCCTCCCTCTCCCTACCACCAGCTGGCTCCCAGGACCTAGCTTCCCACACAAACAGGGGCAGCTGCCCACACAACCCCCACCCCCAACCTCAGCACACATGTCCACACTCCCACAAACACTTCACACCCCCCACACATACTTACCCACACCCCCTACACCTTTCCCACACCCAACCTCCCACATATACAATATACAAGAATAAGACTTTGAGCTATTATTTTGAGCTATATACACTACTAAAAAAACATAAACCCAAGCAAAAAATATTTTTGAAATAAAATTAATATATGTTATAGTAGATATTGGATTTTAATAAAAATCCAATATTGGATTTTTCTCCTACAAGTGCTTAGAAATAGATTAATTGAGGACCTGTTCCATGATTTTTTCAGGGACTGAGGTGAGGCTGACCAGTCTGTTATTCCCTGCATCCTCCTTCTTCCCTTTGCTGGCACAGTGCTGTTCAATATCTTCATCAATGACCTGGATGAGGGGGTGAAAAGCCCATTGGCCAAGTTCGCGGACGATACCAAGATATGGGGCTGTGTGGACACACCTGCAGATAGGCTCCAGATACAAGCAGACCTAGACAGGCTGGCATGTTGGGCAGAACGGAACCAGATGAGATTCAACGTAGAGACATGCAAAGTGCTGCATCTGGGAAGGAAGAACCCCCAGCACACCTACAGACTGGCATTGCTAACCTGACCAGCACTACAAATGAAAGGGATCTGAGGGTAACAATAGACCCTGGCATGAATATGAGCCAGCAATGCAATGCAGTAGCTGCTAGGGCCAATAAAACTCTAGCATGCATCAATTGATGCATCTCCAGTAAATCCAAAGAAGTTATTCTCCTGCTTTACTCAACATTGGTGTGGCCACAGCTGGAGTATTGCATCCAGTTCTGGGCATCACACTTCATCAAGGACGTGCTAAAGCTCGAGAGGGTGAGGCTTTCTTCAAACAGCTAGTGAAAATTTTCAGATCACAGACCCTGGAAAAGGAAGATCAGAGAAAGTGTGGTTCTCTTACTGAATGGAGGAGGCAACCTAGAGCACCTATACAAGAGAAGTGAGGCTGCTCCAACATGCTGTAATTAGTGTGTCGGGACAGACTCGATTAATCGAGTGTGCTAGAGTATGGTAATTACCACTCTCCAGCAGACTCCAGCGTCTTATGCATCAGCATCCCTGTGCAAACAAATGGTGATGGGACACTTTAACTAAAGCTCATTGAACGAGCTTTAGTTAAAGTGATCCTGCCATCATTTTTAAATGAAAGCATACACATACACAAGATGCTCTGGGCACTTTAATTAGAGCAGTTCTTGGAGCTAATTAAAGCACCCCTCTCCCATTCCTGAAGCATGTGTATAAACACCCATGGTGACAGATGATGTAGAAAAGGTTGAAGGACTCAATGCCTTTTTCACCTCCACCCTCACAGGCAAGGTCAGCTCCCAGACTACTACACTTAGCAGCACAGTTTGGAGAGAAGGTGGGCAGCCAACAGTGGCAAAAAACAGGTTAAAGACTATTTAGAAAAACGGGATGTGTACAAGTTCATGGGGCCAGACACGTTGCGCCCAAGGGAGGGAAACTGATGTGAAGAAGTTGGCTGATGTGATTGCAGAGCTGCTGTCCATTATCTTTGAAAACTTGTGGCAATTGGGAGGGGTTTCAGACTTTTGGAAAAGGGCAAGTCTAGTGCCTGTCTTTAAGAAAGAATCATAGAGTCATAGGGCTGGAAGGGATCCCAAAGGATCATTGGGTTCAGCCCCCTTCATGAGCAGGAAAGACATCTGAGGTCAGACAACCTCAGCCAGGTGACCGTCCAGTCTTCTGTTGAAGACCTCTAGGGTAGATGATTGCATCACCTTTGCCGGGAGCTTGTTCCATAGTCTGGACACCCTAGTTGTAAAGAAGTTTTTCCTAATGTTCAGCCTGAAACTATCTTCCAGCAGTTTGTGGCCATTGTTTCTAGTTTTCCCCCAGGGTGCCCTGGTGAACAGTTGTTCACCGAGTCCCTGATGTTGTACACCTCGGATATAGCAGTAAGCCTCAATCAGGTCCCCTCTCAGCTGTCTTTTCTTTAGGATGAAGAGTCCGAGATCCCTCAGCCTCTCTTCATATGGCTTGCCATCCAAGTCTCTGATTATGTGGGTGGCCCTTCTTTGGACCTTCTCGAGCTTTAGCACGTCCTTGATGAAGTGTGATGCCCAGAACTGGATGCAATACTCCAGCTGCGGCCACACCAATGTTGAGTAAAGCAGGAGAATAACTTCTTTGGATTTACTGGAGATGCATCAATTGATGCATGCTAGAGTTTTATTGGCCCTAGCAGCTACTGCATTGCATTGCTGGCTCATATTCATGCCAGGGTCTACTGTTACCCTCAGATCCCTTTCATTTGTAGTGCTGGTCAGGTTAGCAATGCCAGTCTGTAGGTGTGCTGGGGGTTCTTCCTTCCCAGATGCAGCACTTTGCATGTCTCTACGTTGAATCTCATCTGGTTCCGTTCTGCCCAACATGCCAGCCTGTCTAGGTCTGCTTGTATCTGGAGCCTATCTGCAGGTGTGTCCACACAGCCCCATATCTTGGTATCGTCCGCGAACTTGGCCAATGGGCTTTTCACCCCCTCATCCAGGTCATTGATGAAGATATTGAACAGCACTGTGCCAGCAAAGGGAAGAAGGAGGATGCAGGGAATTACAGACTGGTCAGCCTCACCTCAGTCCCTGAAAAAATCATGGAACAGGTCCTCAATTAATCTATTTCTAAGCACTTGTAGGAGAAAAATCCAATATTGGATTTTTATTAAAATCCAATATCTACTATAACATATATTAATTTTATTTCAAAAATATTTTTTGCTTGGGTTTATGTTTTTTTAGTAGTGTATATAGCTCAAAATAATAGCTCAAAGTCTTATTCTTGTATATTGTATATGTGGGAGGTTGGGTGTGGGAAAGGTGTAGGGGGTGTGGGTAAGTATGTGTGGGGGGTGTGAAGTGTTTCCTGGGGCCTGTTTTGTTCGATACCTTCATCAATGATCTGGAAGATGGGATGGAGTGCACCTTCAGCAAGTTTGCAGATGACACCAAGCTGAGAGGAGGAGTAGATAAACTTGGGGGTAGGGCTAGTATTCAGGGAGACTTTGACAAATTGGAGGGTTGTACCAAAAGAAATCTTATGAAGTTCACTAAGGACAACTGTAAAGACCTGCATTTAGGAAAGAACATCCCATGCACCAGTACAAGCTGTGGACTGATGGGCTAAGCAGCAGCTCTGCAGAAAACGACCTGAGGGTTACAGTGGACAATACTGAATATGAGCCAACAGTGTGCCCTTGTTGCCAAGAAGGCTAACGGCACAGTGGACTGCACTGGTAGGAGCGTTGCCAGCAGATCAAGGGAAGTGATACTTCCCTTCTATTTGGCATCTGTGAGACCACATCTGGAATACTGCATCCAGTTTTGGGCTCCCGATAACAGAAAGGAAGTAGACAAAATGGACAGAGTCCAGCAGAGGGCAATGAAAATGGTTAGAAGGCTGGGGCACATGAGTTATGAGGAGAGGCTGAGGGAATTGGGCTGATTTAGTCTGGAGTAGAGAAGACTGAAGGGGATTTAATAGCAACCTTCAACTACCTGAAGGGGGATTCTAAAGAGGATTGAACTAGGTGGAGGATGTTCTCAGTGATGACAGAACAAGGGAGAATGGTCTCAAGTTGCAACAAGGTACGTTTAGGGTAGATATTAGGAAAAAAATTCTCACTAGGTGGGTAGTAAAACAATAGAGCAGGTTACCCAGAGAGGTGGTAGAATCTCCATCCTTGGAGGTTTTTAAGATAAGACTAAACAAGGCCTTGGCTGGGATGGTCTAGTTGGGGCTGGAGTAGATGACCTCCTGAGGTCCCTTCCACTCCTAATTTTCTATGTTTCTATGATTCTATTGCTCATTCACTTCCGCAGTGATTAAACTCACTCATAGTTTGTTTTACCAAATGCAAAAGAACCATCTATAAAACATGTCAACCATCCATGTGAGAGGCTTGCTTGGTTAGCTAAGAGGATTTTGGTAAGGTCAAACAGCCAGTTTTAATCAGTTGATATTAGACTTTGTGAAAAGACAAGAGAAAATTTAGTTCTCTAATGATCTGGTGCATCTCTAATGAGCTGGTACACTAAGGTGGGAATCATGACGACTTAATAAACCATGAGCTTGGTTTATGTCGCAATCTTTGAACACCCGTTTCCTCAGATGCCTGCAACACAAGGTGCAAACCTAAGTAGTGCAGCTGTGATCAGTGAAGTTGATAATTACTTGACTACTGAGCCTACTGAATTACACATATTAATTCAGTCAACTTCCCCTAATTTGGGACTGTAGAAGCGCTCACACCTATTTACCCACAAACAAAACTGCTGACAGACATTACTGGGATCCCCAAACTCTATTGAAAATAAACAATCCATTTTGATAAGCACATATGCAAACCTAATCTGCCATCTCATTGCAATGCCAATGCATCCCCTTCTCTGTGTGCTCCATGCATAACAATGCTGTGTTTACTATTCTATGCCAGAGGCCTTGCTTCAGGTAGCAGCAAGCAGCCTTTGATTTGTGATGGCAAAGCTGACACTACCAGTGGTTATTGATTGATTTCTTAGAATTACACTGAGACTGAATTAATGGTATCCTAGATCACTCACACAGCGACCACACACACAGAAGTGCTCCTGTTCCATTGGCACTAGACTATATCTTTCTAAGGGAAAATTACAGGCCTGTAGGGTAGAAAGTATATGGCACATCTGTTTGAAAATACTATCAGGAAATGGCAAAAACAGAATCGTAGGTCTGTTCTGCCCAGGCCAGAACCCTGGCGCTATAGATAAAGTACAAGCCCGCTCCCCTGTTGTGAAATCTGATGGATGTGTATTTTCCAAACCAAATGCCAGTCAGGTTTATGGGCCTGTCTCAATCTATTATAGTTTCACTCTATGGATATGATTTGTACTTGCATTCCACAGAAAATAAAAAGCACAAATGCAAGAATTGATTCCGCATTTTCCAATATGAAGGAGTTTTGAAAAATGGAGATAGGATCTGCTGAAGTTTCACTGTGTTTTGACAACATTGTTAAAATTTCAATGAAACGGTGGGGCTGTTTTTTTGCAATTTTTCCTCTCCTATTACGTTCCCAACTCCAACCAATATGTTGTCACTAGCCAATTGCCCATCATGAATAATGGATTTCAAAGGAGTGTTTACGTGGCCGGCCCTGAAGTGTGGCCTTGCCCCTGCCCATTCTGTTGCCCCTCACTGCCAAGCCACAGCCCCCGCAGCCCTGCTGCTGCCCTTCACACCGAACCCACTGACCCCAGCCCTGCTATTGCCCTTCACCCATCAAACTGCAGTACCCTACTCCCCTGGGCGCTGCTGGTGCCCCTCACTCCCGACCTGCAGCCTCCCCACCCCTCCATCCCTGCTGGTGCCCCTCACTCCTGACCCAGAGCCCCCTGGTGCTGCCAGTGCTCCCCGCATGCCCAACCCACAGTCCCCTGTCCCCTCCCTGGTGCCCCTCACTCCTGACCTACAGCCTCCTGTCCCACCGACCCTGCCGAAGAGGCCTCAGGTGTCCCTATCCTGACCAGCCAGAGTGCAGTGGCTCCAATACTAAACTTCATATTAAGAAGTGGCAATGGGCTGATTCATACCCAGAGATAAATCCAAACACTCTGTGATACCTACTTGGCCCCAAATAACTTTGCACATGCTCCCCTTCAAGGGCCTGGCACATCAATGCCAGAACAAATGAAAAATGGTCAGCAGGCAGCAGCAGAGTGTGCCCGACCCCAGCATGGGCTGGAAGGAAGAGGAGGGGAAGTTGTGGCCCCCCACACCCCCAGCCTGGGATGGGGCTGCCACACCACATCAGGCAGCCTGGCCACAGCCCCCTCCCTCCCCTTCCCTCTTCCCCACTTGCCCCTTCCAGCATCTCATGCCTGCTCTGTAAGCAGAGCATGGGCACCGGCTCCTGTGCTGCTGGCCTGGCCACGGAGTTCCCTGCAGCCCACCAAACCCCCACCCCCACTGCTTTCTCCAGCTGGAGAACAGGCAACCCTCCCCTCCCCCATGCCCTGTTGCAGCCCCAGGCCTCGCTCCCTCTGCCCTGACCAAATGTCCGGGATCTTGCTGTGCTCTGGGGGTAGAAGCAGAGGAAGATGATCAGAGGCAGTAGGGAGCACCGCATGGGTCTGCACCTCCGCAGCTGCAGGCAGGTACGTGTGCGCTCCCCGCTGCTTCAGATCGCCCTCCCCCTGCTCCCACTGGTGGAGCAAAGGAATGTCCTGAACATTTGGTCAGATTTAAAAAAAACCTGCCCCGACTGCAATCAGAGGGCTTAAAAAAGAGGACACGGACATATAGATTCATAGATGTTAGGGTCGGAAGGGACCTCAATAGATCATCGAGTCCGACCCCCAAACCTACTCTCCAACAACTTGTGGCCATTATTCCTTGTTATCCCTGGGGGGTGCTAGGGGAAACAAGGTCTGCCCCAACCCCTTCTGGTCCCCGCTCAGCCTTCTCTTGTGAAGGCTGAACAGGTTCAGGTCCTGTAGCCTCTCAAGAGGGGAGACGGATGTCATCAGATGTCAGATTCAGGGCTGCTATAAGTTGGGAAACTAAAGAGATGGTAGTGATAGGATTCAAACCCACACCCCCAGAGAGACTAGAGCCTAAATCCAGCACCTTAGACCACTTGGCCACACTACCAGTATAATAAGTCTATCTTGCGAGCACACACACACTTGATCAAAAGCATTACGGACAGACAGACAGACAAAACCCTTTATTATTCTAATATAATAAAAGTCTTAGTCTGTCTGTTTGTCTGTCTGTTTGCTCATAACACTCCAGGCCAACTGCATATGTGCCACCGATAGGGCAGGCAAGGGTGGGCCGCAGCTGTGGACTGTGCTCAGCCTCTGCTCCCTGCCTCACTGCTGCTGCTTTGACATCGGTGCGGTACAGCACCATGTGCCTCGCTGCCCAGCCTGCCTGGCGGCAGGACTCACATGGCATCACGCCATGCTGCTGTCAAAAGCAGCAGCAGCGAGGCAGGGAGCAGAGGCCAAGCGCTGTCCACAGCTGCTGCCCGCCCTTGCCCCATGCACAGAACGGGGGGCCACAACCCCCCCCTTCGACTCCCCAACACCATGCCCCTGGACAAGCCACTGGGCTCTGATTGCCCCACACCCCGGCCCAGCCAGGGCCCCAGTCACAATGAATGGAAACCCAGCCGGACTGGGTCATGGGACAATTGGAGCCCGGCAGCTCCTCCAGAGATTTAGGGTGGGGCAGCGGGGGATGGGCCTGGACCCTAAGTGGAGGGGCATGGGCCTCTGTCCCTGCCAGCCCATCATTCTTGACAGGCAATATGCTAGTATTAGAATAATGACATGCCTAATTCTTTCACTCTGTGATTTGTTCTGGTCAATGAACCTAACTCCATTTGGGAAACAGACTGTGGGAACATCTACACTGCAAACTGTAGTGCGGTGTAGACATAGCTTAGCTGGCTTTAAACCAGCTGGCCTGGGTATGGGAAGCAGTCTAGCCACAGCAGCTGGCCTGGGCATGGGTTAATTTACCCTGCTGAGAAGCAGCTGAGAAAAATGCTCTCTCTTTATATCAATACAAACCAGTGTTATAAATAAGCAACATAAATCACTGGCTAGATTAAAGCATTTAATAGACAGGAGTTGAGCAAGGCACTCAGAGTCAGGAGTCCTTGATTTTCTCTCTCGTTCTGTCAGGGACCTTCTCCCTAGCCTTGGGAAATACAGTTCCTGTCTGTGTGGGTGTGTCTACACTGCAGTCTGAGGGGTGACAGCTGGGGTACTGTAGCCTGGGAGATGGAGCACCTCAGACTTCAGTGAGGGTTGAGTTGGTCATCAAAGCAGCTGAGGGTGTGGCCAGGCTGTCTCACAATCATAGAAAATAAGGGTTGGAGGGACCTCAGGAGTCCTCGGGGGTGCTCTACTGCAGCCCCCTGCCCAAAGCAGGACCATCCCCATCGACATCATGCCAGCCAAGGCTTTCTCCACCCGGGCCTTAAAAACCTCCAAGGGTGGAGATTCCACCGCCTCTCTGCGGAGCCTGTTCCATGCTTTGCTGCCCTCCTGGTAAAAAAGCTAGTGTCTTGCCTGCGCTCCCACCGCGGGCAGGGGTGGGCCCGCACACGTTCAGCGGGCTGCGCACCCCCGACTGATGGGCAAACCAAGAGAGGTGGCAATGGTGGGCCCTGTTGCCGTGTGGGGCGCCACACTGCTCTCACGCGTGGGCCAGGGGGCGGCTCTCCGTGCCTCGGTCTCCACCGCCCACCCGGCTTCTGGCAGTGCTTTGAGCTGGGCCTGTGCCTGTGCCTGGCAGGCAGGGCTGGGGCTCAGCACCCACACGCTGGAGGAGGCCGGGCGGTGGCCGAGGCAGGGGCAGAGACAGGAGACGCGCTCCCCGCAAGGAGCCCCGGGGCGGGCGTGTTGCACCCCTCCGCCACGTGCGTGGGGCAGCGGGCTGGCGGAGCAGGGCCGCCCGATCTACCGCCTCCCTGGCCAAACCGCGGGGCGGGGGGCTCCCTCCAGGGTGCGGCAGGGCAAGGCCTGGGGGTCGTGCCTGGAGCTCAGCCCTCGCGCTGCTGCGG
>NW_005843010.1:244543-292678 GCF_000455745.1 Alligator sinensis
CACCCACACCCCACTGCTCCTTGGCTGGTGCATTGTCATCTGAGCTAAGAGTTGCTTTCTGCCAGCTGAGCACAGCTGAGAAAGTCTTCCCATGTCTTCAGTGAGCTTCAGAGCGCCCCTTTGCAGCCATCAGCAAAGTGACAGTCAGCAGGTTCCATGTTTCGGGGCAAGCCGTGCTCAGCATCACAAAAAGGGCGAGTAGAGTGCAGCCCCATAACCCTTGGTGCTGTTGTGCTGCCCTTACGTTAGGCTGGGAGAAGAACCTGGCTCCAAAAGCCTCCAGCTTCCATAACAAATGTGTTGCCTTCATAAGCAAGCTGTGCGTTTAGTTTGTGTGTCATTACCGGGAGTCCAGCTGCACAGTGGAGAGAACCAGCTGTGCTCCTTCTGCCTTTGCCGTTGCCTGACATAAGTGGCCTGGAACTGCAGCTTGGCCCACAGCGCTTCCTTTGAGGGAGTTCAAGCACGTAGCTGTGTTGCCTCCACGGGGCTAATGGCACTCGCAGTTTGTGCCTGGCAGGAAAGAGCTGCTGCGACTCAAAGCCACACAAGCAGTAGATCTAGGAAGTCAGAAGCTGGTGGTTGCATGATTACCGTTTTCACTGTAGGTGTGTGTTGTTGCAGCACAGGCTTGTGCCAAGTGAAGAGCAAGCAATAGGCTGTGTTCTGATCTCTGTGTGAGCGGGAAGCGGGGGTGAGGGGACTCAGACTTTTAAAAACTTTTGCTGTGTCTTTGTTAGAAATAGAAAACAGTGTGGAGGAAGCCAGCAGCCTCAGAGCTCAATTCAGAATCCTAGGCCGTAGCCCCCCCCTCACTGCAGTCGGTTTTGGGCCATTGCAAAGAGAGCATCCACCTCACCTGTCTGTTACATTATCATCTTTTACGTGACTGGTATTCAGATAGCAGAACGGGCCTCTGGGGAATACACCCAGTGTAGGGTAACTAACTGTGAGTGGTGTAAGGTCGCTGTAACAGTTCTATGCAGTACTCTCACAGCAGCGCTCCTGTGCTCTCAAAGCCCCACTGCGAAGGGGTGCAAGTGACGCCTAAAGGAAAGGAAGTTACTCGAGTGCTTTTTTGTGTAACCGTTTTTGACTAACAGAATGGTCCCTGGGGACATGGACAATCAAATAGAAATTAGAGTGTCTTCAAGGCTAATTTTAACTGACACCAAGGGCTGGGCAGAGCCCAAAGCCAATCCTTTATTTGTAACTTCCTATCTTTGCCCCTTCTTCCTCCTCACAAGTTCCTTCAGCAAAGATAGTTCAGCCAAAACTGATCATCATATTTCATATCTACTGGTAATATTTGGATTTCAAACAGCCAAAGTTCCAGGTTCTTCAGAAGCTGGATTTGGTGATATGACCTTTCTAAAAGCTATTCAGTTTGACTGTAGAAAGCACACTGTAAAGCTTCACTTTGTGCTGGAAATAAGAGTTTATTTAAATATTTATAGGGTTAACATCAGACTCGGTGGTGGTTGGTGGTCCATCGCCTTCAGTGGAATTGTGCCTTCTTCCACCTGTTTCAAATTTTGTCCACGGCATCTCCATCAGATCCTTTCTGGGCCCGTAAACAGAATGAGGATTCCAGAGGGATTGGTCATTTCTGTGCGTTAGGAACTTAACATCACAGTTGTACTGCCTGGAATAAATCTTCATAGGAACATCCAGTTTCAGGGCAGAAGTTTACTCTGGGGTTACGTGAAAAGTTACCCCTTGTGGGTGTTCTCATGTAAGTATCCCTTGAGGGGTGCCTTACCCTCCTCAGGGAGCTGCTCCTATCCACTGTCAGACAACATACAAGGCAAGACAGGTCACTAGTCAGATCAAGTGGGTGACAGTTTCTATGCTGTTTAAAAATACAGAATAAATTGACCGATGTCAGCAAAAACTCTCTGATTGAACTCTCAGTCCACAGAATAACCTGAAATTGCTCACTTGGGCAACAGCCTGAGGAAACAGACAGGCGTTAGAACATGCCCTGAAGGTCAAATGTGACATCAGTCATATCTTGGCTGGGGAGTCAGTTTTAGAGGCATGGGTTTCCCCAGCAATGTTTGCCACTGAGATGCCATGATTTAGGGACAATAGCAAATTGCCCAGCCGACTTCAAGTATCTCAGAGACAGGGGTAGGCTCTGAGGTAGGCAGTGCACCAGGTGACCTTAACTGATGCCCTTCCAAAAATCACTCAGATGAGAAGGGCTGCAAGATCCAGATGCATAGAGGGTTTTAGAAAGGAGCACTGTGTTGTGTTGCCTGGTGTATTTAACATCATTGTGGGCTGTTGCTTGCTTTTGCAGTTGAGAAGGAGACAGTGCCTCATCATGGCCTTGGCGGACAATGCAAGCTGTGCCAAAACCAATGAGGAGTTCTCTTTCCCAGAGATCGTGGAGCTCAATGTGGGTGGACAGGTGTACATCACTCGCCACCCCACACTGGTCAGTGTGCCCGGGTCACTGCTTTGGGAAATGTTCACCCAGAAGAACATCCGTTCCTTGGCCCGGGACAGCAAGGGTCGGTTCTTCGTGGACCGAGATGGTTTTCTCTTCCGCTACATCCTGGATTACATGCGAGACCAGCAGCTGGTGCTGCCTGACCACTTCCCAGAGAGGAGTCGCCTGCAGCGGGAAGCTGAGTACTTCAAGCTGCCAGAGCTTGTCAAGATGTTGGCCCCAAAACTCAGCAAGCAGAACTCCATTGGGGATGACCCATGCCAAAGTGACCCGGAAGAGCTGTCGCCCAATGCTGACACTGCCCGCAATCTGGCCTCTGCCAGTGCTGCCCTGACCAATGCCGGAACTGGCACCCCTGGGGGCTCTGTCACTGCCAGTGGGGGTGGTGCAGGCCCGGATATCCGCAGATCAGGCTTCATCACCATCGGCTATCGGGGCTCCTACACCCTCGGCAGGGACAGCCAAACAGATGCCAAGTTCCGCAGGGTGGCAAGGATCATGGTGTGTGGCAAGACCTCGCTAGCCAAGGAAGTCTTTGGGGACACCTTGAATGAAAGCAGGGACCCTGACAGACCCCCAGAGAGGTACACCTCCAGGTACTACCTCAAATTCACCTTCCTGGAGCAAGCCTTTGACAAACTGGCTGATGCTGGCTTCCACATGGTGGCATGCAACTCTACAGGCACCTGCGCCTTTGCCCATGACCAGACAGATGACAAGATCTGGACCTCTTACACCGAATATGTTTTCTACCGTGAGTGACACTTACCAAAAAACCAAACCAAATGCAAACTCCCCCCCACCCTTCCTGTGCCGGCTGTTTTCTTTAGAACATAGACATCCGACCCTTGAACCTCAGTATTACTTTTTCCTCTTCCCTTTACATTTTGTTTTTCCACGTTGAACCCTCTCCGACTCCCTCTTGTACCAGTTGCTGAACACCAACCTCCCCTCTCTCCAACTTCCAGCAGTAGCCAACTGTAGCTCCCAACCCTCCTTGGATTTGTGGACTTGGACATTCTTAGATTTGGGGGGAGGGGAGGGAGGGGAACAAATGTGTTCGTACTGGGGACAAACTGGTTGGGATTTTTACAGCCGGAAAAGCAAAGAGACACTGAACTTCAGCTTGGTTATAATCATAATTGGAGCCAATTCCTGGCCTCATCGCTGTATCTTATCCTTTACAAATCTAAAAGATGTGCCATATACACTGTAGTTGATTTGCTGGGGAATGCAAACACGCAAGAGGGATATTGGTTTGATGTTAAGGAGCAACGGGGGAGCAAAGGAAAAAGAGAGCCTCAGCATAGATAGGTCGCCATTAGCCTGTGTAAGCAGCTTAGCATTTTGACTGTCAGTGCTTGGAATGGTTAGAGAGAGATGCACCCCATGTTCACATCTTTGGATGCAAAACATTGCTGCTGCCCCGAGATGCCTTCTCAATTTCTGGGCTGAGGTGCAGACACATGCTTCTGCGTATATACCCCAAGTGGGAAAAGGGCCTTGTACACAATGGGATGTGTTATAGATCTTTAGGCCAGTTTAATGTCTGTCAAATTTTTACCTTCATTTTCCCCTTACTTAAAGTAGGAAAAAGATAATTGGGCTTCAGAAGGACAGACTTTGATTGCTACAGTGAGTAGCATTCTGGTTTGACCAGAGCTATGACTTTTATTTAAAGATTTAAAATGAAATCTTAAAAAAAAAAAAAAAAGTCTTTGCCACTTTGGTGGCAACCTCTCACTAGGTCTCTTTCTAATTGCGGCGCTCTGCTGTCTGCAGGCCTGAGGCTGGCTTCTGCTTTACCATGCCTGGGTAACATGTAATAAAGGAACAAAAGAGACCTGCCTCTGTGTTAATGTGCTGATGTGAAAAGAAGAAAAACTGGTGCCCCTCTTCATAGTGAAAGGATGTGGAACCGGTTCTTGTCCACAGTGCAAGTAGATTAGGGCAAGAGAACCAGCCAGACACAAAGCATTATAGTATGGACCTTTCCTTTGAAAGCATTTTTACTTTCCTTTGAAGGCAAATATTGGTGATACCTGCAATTGCGGAATGAATTTCCCCTCCAGCCACTTGTCCTCCTGTCATGTTCTGACCCTGTTTTCCTCCTCCAGTGCTTGCTTTCAGACCCTTCCTTCCCAGCTTTGCAGTTCCAGATAGGAGCTATTAGATGATTACTAGAAATCAGTGTTCCTAAGAGCAAGAGATACCAAGCTAGTTGGGGTCTGATCCACAGCTCATGAAGGACAAAGGGAAGTCTTCACCTGATTCACAAATGGGCTGCAGGTCAGGGCCTTATTGTGCCAGCAGCTGCCATGCAATCTTCCCCCTGAATCCTGACCTGCAGGCCCAGGATTTTGCATAACTTTGCCAAAGCATCTCTGTCCTGATGTCCCATTTCCCCACTCCTCATTCCAGACCTGGTTTTTCACACACAGTTCTGCCAATGCCCCTCAGTTCTGATCCACCATTGCTACTGCCTGCTTTTCCAATCACAGGCTCCTAGCAAATTCTGGCAGTCTCCCTCATTCCTGACCCACAGTCCACCACTCTATTCCTGTTCTAGTTGGCCAGCTAGCAGAGACTGTCCTAGAAGCAATACACATAGCTTAAAAAGATTAAGATCATCGTATCACTTGGCTCCAAACCAGAGTTTGGGTAGTTTGGGTACAACTGTGGGGAAACTGAACTGGTGGTTTCTTAAGAGCCTAGTGGCTTTAGTGTTCTCTTAAGACATTATGTGGAGGAAGAATTCACTAAGTTTATAACTGCTCACACCTTCCCTTCTTCAGTGATTTTTCAAAATGGGTATGTTCTATCATTTGCCACAAGTCACTGTTTTTCCATACTAGAAAACTTTCACCTAGTTTTAAATTCCTTTAAGGGGAGGGGGGAGGGTAGTAAAACCTTGAAAGGATTTGCATGTGGGAGGGAAGCATGGTGCTGACGCACTCTGAAAATCCTATGGTAATTTCCATGTTTATTTTCTTAATATTTAAACATTCTCCGAGAACACTGGCAACTAGAGCTGATTAGAATATGGAGCCAGTCCTCTGGGAAATGCCAGCATTTGAAGTCAGAGTTTGTCCTGAATCGGGATGAAGAAGCAGTCTCTTTGAATGCAGTATTGCACTCTGCACATATATTGAAAGGGCCATATCTAAATGAAATGTGCTATTTTGATAGTGATACATCACAGAGTATAATTTTTTTTTAATTAAAATGAAATGTCAAAGCAAGACCAGAACTCAGACCACTTTCATTTCAGTGTTGAATTGTTTTAAAGCTTGTCAAATGTCATTACAATTGATGCTTTCTGCAAAATACATTGTAAATGTGCCAGCACCAGCAGTGGTGCCCTCAAACATGCTGTGCTGGGCAGGCTGCTTCCTGAGCTGTGAGCAACATAGCTGTGTCTACATGGGTGGGCTAATTGGCACCATCATTCATTAGTGCTAAATTAGCTTTCTGCAAGTGCTATACACAGGCAGCTATACTGTTTTCAGTTTAGGAGGAAACCATCTGACAGCAATGCAGTGTGCTTAAGGGCACTATGGCCAAGGCCAGAAGCGTGCCACCTAAACATGGCTTTAGATTTCAATGAAATAGATGTTCCGTTGGAAAACTGATACCAGGTTTGTTTTGACCGGCATAAATGGTAATTTAAATAGCGTGATTTAGCAAAGGTGCAGCTGACTAATCTAACCCTCAAGAAATCCCATAAAAAGTTGTGCATAAGATAGAGTGGGCCACTCCACAGGAGATAGGCACATTTGAAAATATCACCTGAAACTCATGTGGCTCTAGATTAATTCCGTGTCCATCCTAAGGATGTAAGAGAGAGGGATCCTTTTTATAAAAACAGTCCTTTGGAAGGGATGTCACTCTGTGAGGCAACAAAGAGTTTGGGGGCTGGTAGGCAAAAGGAGGGAAAATTCATTCAGATGTTCTCATCCCTTCATATTCTTGGTGCATGACATCAGTGGCTGAGCAAAGGGCAAAGACTGAAAGAGTAGAGTAAATTATTAAAGTGTAATGAGAAGATCCTTTCAGTTTTAAGCATTTAAAGGAGAAACAAGAGTTTAGAAGTGTTTTGCATGCAGATTGAATGCCTTACTGGCAAGCCCCCTTTGCTCTGTGTGTCTGCATTTCTGTGCAATACTTTAAATATTTAGCTTGTAGTCTGTCCACAGTTATTAAGCCTGGACTTTGCTGTTTCAGAGGAACCTGGAAAAACTTAGCTATCTGAATGTTTATATTAATGTTTTCCTATGAGCTTTCCTCCACCCTCACCTCAAACCAGGCCAGAACATATATGCGGCTGAAGCAAAATCAGGTTTGGTCACACCCCAGTAATTTCAGCCATCAAAAACTGAAGTGCTAGGAAGTCTTCACAATGTTTTTTACTGGATTGTGCTTCAGTAGACCTGGGTCCATAGAGTCTTAGTGGACAGACTGCTGCAGTCATGGTTTGATATTTAGTTTGACATCGCATATTGCTTTTGGAAAAGCCTGCAGTCTTGATGTAAAGGTTTTCAGCGATGCTGAGCCCAGCACTAGGGGGGCCAGAAAACAAGAATGCCATTTCATGAAAAGGGCTGAGGCTTCAAGCTCTCATTTTTCCCTGATAACAGAATCAAGCAAAACCTTTAAAAGAATGGGTAAAAAAAAACCTGCTTTCCCCACCTCCTAAACATCTGCTTCTACTCAGACAGAGCAGAAGCTTGGATGCTGGCCTCCCACTTCCCCAGGCAAGCTGCCCAGTCAGCAGGCGATTTGGTATTCTGGGGTGCATTTATAGTAGGAATTCCAGAACCTGAGAAACCTTCCAAACAAGAGCAGTCAGAACCAGGTTGTTTTTTTTTCAGGGAAACTAAAGTGTCTTATAAAAAGTCTTCCTAGCCTCTTCCAGCCCTTTTCACCACCACCCCTTGGTAAGCTGTGGCCCTTGTTACTTAAGCATGGGCAGTCTTTTGTATTATACCGAGTTGTAGTCCTTGTTCTGCTTCTCAGTGAGTATAGATAAATCTCTTCCACCTTTGTACCTCCATTTACCCATTGGTTAAGATGGGGTCAGCGATAGCTGCTAAGGCCCTTTGGGATCTATGGATGAAGAGAGAGGTAGTATCAATTTGTATTATTTTGACACCCATCACTTCACATGATTCTTTGAACCGCCAGAACAGTATGCAATGCGTGCAGGTGTACGTAGCCATACAGACCTCTGCTTAATGTTGTCTCATAGATAAAAGCAAACAAGGCAAACAGAAGCTTTGACCACTGCAATATATTCCTCATTAGAGGGTGACCATTGGCAGAGAGCAGACTCAGTAGCAAAGCCCACTGTTCACCTGTGCAGTAACAGATGACACTCTATATAGAGCGTCTAAAAACTTAAGACATTCCTGACAAAAAACTGCTTTCAAGTGAAGGTTGCCACATTAAGTTACATAGCCACACATAACGTCTCTCCAGATTAGAAAGCAGTAACTTCAGGATGCCTTGTTGTTTCCATGTGTTCTAGTATTTAGGTTCTATCATTTCTTTTTCTCAGCACTACATTATTTATTACAGCAAACTCAGTCTTCAGTTAAACATCTTTACTGCATTGAAGATCGTCTTCACTGCAGTCATGCCTGCCTGTTAGCCTGAGGGATGAAAACATTTCAGAAGTGTCAAGGGACCACAAGAAATGTGTTAACCACTTCCCTGGGTTCCAGATCATACGGAGCTCCTTCTCCTTCCAGCACCTGCAAACATGCCACAAAGCAGAGAATGGAGCTACTCTCTGCTATGATGCATCAGGCTGCCAGCACAAATACCCTTACATGCCCCTGCTCAGTACAGAATGGAGCAACTGGATCCTGGTACAGGAACAGGGATCAGGCAGCAGCAAGGTGATCTTGCTCTTGCAGCAGACACCATTGAGCATGATACTGGAACACTGCATCCACTGCTACTGTCCACTTTTTTAAAAGGATGTGAGGAAAATTGGAGAGCCACAAAAATCATTCTAGGTCCAGCACTAGTCCCTAGCCTTGAGAGATTTAAGGGGCTCAGTCTGTTTAGCTTATCCAAAAAGATCAAGAGTGATTCAATTAGTGTTTAAGTAGTAAGGGCTGTTTAATCAAGCCAGCGCAGACGTAAGAACCAATGGCTGGTAGCTGAAGCTAGACAATTCCTCATTTGAATTTGTGATTAACCACTGTACAAACCAGCAAGGAAGCGGTGGATTTTCCATCTTGTGAAGTCTAAAATCCAGCTTGGGGCTTTACCCAAGCTTGTTATTAGGCTCAAGACAGGAATAAAGAGGTGAGATTCAATGGTTACACTGGAGGTCAGATTGGATGATCTAGTGGTCCCTTCTGGCTTTAATTTCTTAACACTGTGCCCACAAGAGAGCTTCTTGGGACTGTGGGAGAAGCAGAGAGAGCAGAGCTGGACAAATGTATTTTTGGTTTGCTGGCAATTCTGAAATCAAAGGGCTTGTTTCAGGATGAACAAAACTATTGTTCACTTTACCATGAAGTTTTTGGGCCAATGTAAAGGAATAAAGAATCAAACACTATTCTGGAATGAAGTGATTAAAAAAACCAGGATGCTGCTTATTTCACAAGTGTAAAAAGAGTGTTTATTCTGGCAGGTTTGGGAAGCCAACAATCTGCATATGCAATTCACTTTTGGCAACTGCAGGGCTTTTGGCAAAAAGTTTGCCAAAAAAAAGTTTTTGCCCAGTATACCTAACTGCAAAGCCACAAATAGAATCTAGGCCCTTAGGGAGCAGTGCTCTATCCACTGAGTTGAGCTATTTTCTTAAAAGCAGCAAGGCGTAGGGCAGCAGTACCCATTGTACAAGCTACTGCCAAGAGCATTTCCTAGGAGACCTTTTCTATGGGCCATATTAATAGAATACTAGGCTGCTTATACAGTGTACTGCAAACAGAGGTCAAAGTCAGTGCCCGCATCACAGGGCCATCCTCTCCTAGGGGTTTTAGTCACATCTGTCATTTTCATAGATTTCATAGACATTAGGGCTAGAAGGGACCTTGGAGGATCAGAGTCCAGCCCCCCACCTGAAAGGCAGGAAGTCAGTTGGAGTCATAGGATCCCAGCAAGATAAGCATCCAATTTTCTCTTGAAGGTGTTCAATGTAGGTGCTTGAACCACCTCCGACGACAGGCTATTCCAGACTTTGGGGGCTCGGACAGTAAAGAAATTCTTCCTTATGTTCAGTCTGAAACAGTCTTGCAGTAGTTTATGACCATTCGACCTCATCATCCCTGGGGCACTCTGGTGAACAAACGTTCCCCAGATACTGGTGGTCACCCCTGATAAACTTATAGGTGGCCATCAGATCACCCCCAAGCCTGCGCTTTTCCAGGCTAAAGAGTCCCATAGCTCTCAGCCTGTCATTGTAAGGTCTGTTTTCCTGACCTCTGATCATGTGTGTGGCTCTTCTCTGGACTCTTTCAAGCTTCTCCACATCCTTTTTGAATTGTGGGGCCCAGAACTGGATGCAGTGCTCCAGCTGCGGCCTCACCAAGGCCGAGTACAAGGGGAGAATGCCATCCCATAATTTACTTGAGAAGCATCTACGGATGCAAGCCAGCGTTTTGGTCGCTTTACTAGCCGCAGCATCACATTGAAGGCTCATGTTCATCTTGTGGTCAATAATGACCCCCAAGTCTCTTTCTTCCATAGTGCTAGCCAGTGTAGCACTGCTAAGCCTATAAGGATGCTGCAGGTTTTTCCTCCCAAGGTGGAGAACCTTGCATTTTTCAGTGTTCAACACCATCAGGTTCTCATCCACCCATTTGCTGAACCTGTCCAGGTCAGCCTGGATTGCCCTCCTGTCTTCAGGTGTGAATGCTTTGCCCCAAAGTTTGGTGTCATCGGCGAACTTGGCCAGTCCACTTCTGACTCCAATGTCCACATCATTAGTGAAGATGTTGAACAATATGGGTCCAAGGACAGAGCCTTGGGGACCCCACTGGTCACAGGGCACCATGATGATTGACTTCCGTCAGTTACCACCCTCTGGGTCCGACCACGGAGCCAGTTTCCCAGCCAGCAGGTTGTGGTGGACCCAAGACCACAATTGGCCAGTTTCGCCAACAGGTGATCATGGGATACCAGATCGAAGGCTTTTTTGAAGTCAAGATATATGACCTCAATCTCTTCTCCCTTGTACAGGTGATAGGTCACCTGGTTGTAAAAGGAAATGAGATTGGTCAAGCAAGACCGACACACAACAAACCCATGCTGGCTATCCCTCAGGATGTGGGCGTTGGCCACTCCATTAAAGATGGCCTCTTTAATAAACTTTTCTAAGACCTTCCCCGGGATAGAAGTCAGGCTAATGGGCCTATAGTTTGCCGGATCCACTTTCCTCCCCTTCTTGAAGATAGGCACCACATTGGCCTTCTTCCAGTCTTCAGGCACTTCACCAGAGTGCCAGGAGTTCTCAAAGATCCATGCCAGGGGCTGCCATGCTATCCATTTGGCATGGGAAAGTGTTCACCCCTCAGCAGGCTTTGGCTAAAGCAGCAGTCCTTGATAGAGACTATTCAGTAGAATCATCTCAACCATCTGGATGGCCAGCTTAAGAGGGCTCCCTTGCCCTTAGGGATATAACTTACTTTAAAGGGCTGTCCATAAGAGTAGGAGCAGGCCTCACTGCAGTCATTATCTACTCACCTGTCTCATATTGCTCAGTTATGTAGGGAGATTTGAAGAATGGTAGCCTTCCCTTGCAAACCTCAGAGCACATCACAAGGTAGTAACGTCCTCATTTTAGAAGTGGGAGGACCATGGCAGAGAGGTAAATGACAAATGACCAGTCAGCAGGACAGCAGACCCAGAGAACCCAGGTCTCCTGAACTGCAACCCAGTGCTCTGAAGCTGTCTTCTGGAATGCTGTGACCCCAAAATCCATCACTCCAACTTGTAACTGTTTACTCCTAGTCCTCACCTTCATGGGCAGGCTTGTACCCATCTCTAGATACAAGTCTCATGACTGTTATGGAGGTGGGTAGGAAATTCAGGCAATCTAGCTGCTGATGTGTCTGCTCAGGGAAAAGTCTGCTCACCACTGGCATGAAAGGTGCATATCTCATGGCCAGCAGATACCCTGCAAGGCCAGTCATGGAATAAGAAAAGCTTCCTTTCTCCCTCTTGCTTAGTCTCAGCCCCTTAAAAGAGGAAGGATCAAGACCTAGAAGCAATAACTTGACCAAAAGAGAGGGTATCAGACAGCTCGAGTGACCCAAGGATCTGAATTAGTCTCCTCAGAGCCAAGAGATGAAGTTTTCCTATCAGCTCCGGTAGGCAACTCCAGCACAACTGGTGTCCGCTTGAACAGGTTATCCGGTTGTTCCATCCATCAAAGGGCAAAGGGCTTCTATAGAGAGCTACTCTGAGATGGCCATGGCAATGAGGAAAGACTCCTATTAGCCAATTTAGCTTCCTTAACTCCACAGAATGTGTTCTTGTAGCACTAGCATCCTCCTGATTACAGTCCAGACACTTGTAGTCCTGGCCCTTTAAAGTTCTCCTGAGCCTGCAAAAATGGTTTCAGCCTCCTCCCCTCAGCACAGTTATTTAGTGAATTTGCCAGGCAGTAGAAGTGCCAGGAATTTTGCTGCCTTGCTTACTCTTTGGGAAGTGCTATGACCTGGGTCACTTTTATTATCCCCAAGTACAGCTTGGGATGAGGCTCAGAGGGGAAGCAAGCTGCCTAAGGGCACACAAGTCCATCGACCATCTCACGGTCCAATGGCTGGAGAACTGGC
The DNA here is from genome assembly GCF_000455745.1 of Alligator sinensis. Lineage (NCBI taxonomy): Eukaryota > Metazoa > Chordata > Crocodylia > Alligatoridae > Alligator > Alligator sinensis. The sequence continues at coordinate 256,796 of NW_005843010.1, forward strand.
TCCAGGGTTGGACCCAAAGGGTACTAGCTGATGGGAACAAATCAGTGTGGTGCAAGGTTACCAGTGGAGCCAGTGCTTTAATATCTTCATTAATGACCTGGATTTGGGCATCAGATGCAGCCTTGCATAATTTGTGGATGACACTAAACTATGGGGGAAGGCAGTCACACTGGAGGACAGGCTGGGGATACAGGCCGACCTGGACACACTTGTAAAGTGGGGAGACCAAAACCTGATTGCATTCAATGTAGAGAAATGCAGGGTACTCCACCTTGGAAGAAAAAAAAAACTCCCCCCAGAGGTGGTGCAAGCACCTGCTCTGGACTCATTCAAAAGGCATTTGGATGTTTGTCTTGCTGGGATCATCGGATCCCTGAAGACTTCCTGCCTCTGGCAGGGTGGCTGGACTCAATGATCTCACAAGGTCCCTTCCAGCCCCCACTGTCTATGAAATCTATGAAGTCAGTAGCAGAGCCAAGATTGAGCAAGAACCTAGTCCCATGAGAGGATTCTGTTTGGTTTCAGTGATCTGAGCAGACAGTGGAGTAAACATCAGTGAAAGATCTTTCATTGCTTCCCCGCTTTGCCCCAGTAGAACTTTGGTGGGCCATGGCAGGGCTATGTACAGCCTGCCTCTCAAGTTGCTGTGACTGCATATACCCTTTTCTGGCTATGGACAAATACAACAAGGGTCCAGTCATTGAAGCCATTTGCATCTTACTCTAGTCTAGAAATGACGTACACAAATAGAAAGATGAATACAATATACTGCTGGCCCTGAGGCTCCAGGCTACTGCAGGTTTAGAAGACAGATGAGTAACAAGGCTGAAAGGTATTTAAGATGGAAGAGATGTTTTCTTGTGATAGAAGGTTAAGGAGGAAGCATGTTGGGTAACTGGTACAGTATAACTAAGACATACAGAACTCTGCCTCCTAGCTTCTCTGCTCTGGTGACCTCACCACATGGAAGGGAAGGCTTTGGCAAGATGGGATGGAGAGTGGAATCAACTAACCTGAGCCAAACAAAGTTAGACACCAAGTGATCCATGAAAGGCACACAGGACTGGCCAGGAATCTGACTGCAATATTTCATGTTCCCAAGGTAAAAAAAAAAAAGCAGTGTAAAGAAATTTGGGAAGGCAGATGAGATATTGGTTTCAATTATGAGACTCCCTCCAGACTCTCAGCCTCCCCTGCTACTCCAGGTCTCATTCTCTCTCTCAGTCCTCCAGCTATGGGAGTGCAGCAGAGCATTGTTCCACAGACTCTCTCCTATTTTAGTTCTTGGCCTGTAGCCAGCTCAGATGCCCTTTTGTCTCAAGGAAGCGGGGTGGAGGAGCCGAGGCCAGCACCCTCTGTCCAGTCCTTGGTGCAGCTTCGGAATCATGGCAGCGCTTGCCCATGCTTGGAGCACTCTGACTGGCTGTTTACGTCAGCCAGTCAGAGCACAAATAAAGCATTAGGGACAGACAGACAGACAGACGTAGGCTTTTATAATATTAGAATTTTGCTGAATACACACCGCTCTTTGCTAATGAGTGTCAGAGAAACTCAATTCTAACTGCAGACAACAGCATAAGAGTTTGGTTCTTTTATGGAATCCCAAATTGTGCATTTGACTCGGGTGGCAAGAAGGGCATTATTCCCCTCCTTCTTTCCAACCCACTTCCCATCAGTCTAGAAACCTTATTCAAGTCTGATTGAGCCTCCTGTTTCTGGCTAATGGAATAATAAGGCTGGTTTTGGTATAATAAGTGGAGTGAGTTCTGTGGTCTCACACTAAACTCAGCTACACATCTGAACAATTACATTTTGAAGCAATTGCCAGTAAGGAGGTTCTGAAAAGCACTCCACCAGATTTAGGAGCTAAGGCCATTGGTTTTCAATGGCACATGGAATCCCATATTTTGGAAAACTTCCCCTGTCTGAGTTAGTCCGGCCCAGGGCAAGACACAAATTCCAAGCCACAGAATCCCGAGGCACATCAGCGAAGCCACTGAGGGGCAACAGAGCTATTAAGAGAAGCTTGCACAGCCTCTTTGTGGTATTGCTACCTTGAGCTAGGGCACCTGTATCCTCGCTTACCCAGGTACTTTCAGGAGGACTGAAAGCAAGGAATAGCTAGATTTCCTGATTTTCCCCTACCCTCCAAGGGAAAGGCACGACTAGATGGACATTCTCCTCGTGGCTGTTCAGCATTCCTCTCAGTAGAGGCATTTCCTGAGCCAACTAAACAGACAAAATAACATTAGTCAAAAGGGCTGTATACACTGTAGGCCCATTCTCAAATGGAAGCCAAGATTTTCAGGAGTGACTCATAATTCTGGAAGCCTCCAATTTTAATGCACTCGGTTTGATGTGCCTTTAGGAGCCAAAGTTGCAACCAGTGGCTGCTCAGTACTTAGCAGGATAGGAAGAAGCAATTAGCAAGCAGAGCCCCCAAGTCGCTAGTTGTTTTGTTTAAACTATTCGACACTTACACCCTGCATTCAGAGAAATCACATGAGCACCTGGATGTACCAAACATCCTGTATGGGCAGGGACTGGTTAGTAAGCTGAGTAGGACTTGAACATGCAATGTGGCTACAGATAGAGGTTTGTAATGTAGCCTTCCTGGGTTTACCTTAAGAGCAAATCCCACACAAGAACAAGTCAAGCTTTTGTCTAAATCCATGATAGGAGCCTGATGTCCAGAGATGCTGGGTGTTCTCATTTCTAGCTGCAGTCATAGGGTTTGTGCATCCACCCCCTCCAAATAACTCAGGCACTGACATTTGTTGGCTTGAGGTCCAGGGAATACTCCCACTTAGAGACAGAAGGGGGTTATTATTTGGAGGGAATCAAGGGGCAGTGAGACAGATACAATATTACTCCCACCTTATTCGTCCATGGTTATAGGGCAACTCTTTAGCTAATGTAAATTAAGCTATACAGATTTACACCAGTGAGGATCTGGACCAAGAGCTTTAAAATAGAATTTTTTTAACTGTCAAAGTAACCACATTCAGAACTGTACATATTGCTACAGTTCCCATCAGCTGTGCCCCTTAAATGATCCCTTCCATATTTATAGCCCAGCCTAGCAGTATCTGATCAAGCAGCTGAGAAAGAAAAAATATCAAGCTGTAAGTTCAGTAAGTTTTAAAATGATTAATGTTTCATAAGAGAATTCTAGAGCAAAGGAATTTCTTAACCTAGAGTTGTTTTCTAGCTGGTTCTGGCTGTATGCATCTTGAAGATACCTTTCACCTCCATTTTACATTGATCAAAGACACAGTCATTTCTTTACAAGCTCTCTTGGCAACATCAAGAGGGATGCTGTGGGTGTGTGACCCTGCAGCCTATAAAGATAGATTTTAACTGTTCCCATATTACCTTGGTAGAGCATCTACTGCAGGAGAAGGCATTTCAGAAAGATCAAATGAACATACTAATGATCAGTGCATCATCAACCAGGGATCAGATTTAAGGCAAGCCTCAAGCTCTACTTCCACCCATGCAATTTGCCAAAGGGAGACACCTGCCTCTCACATTATACCCTGCAGAGGTTTCTGGTTCCCTTTTGATGGAGCTGCATATGCCCATCAGCTGTTCTGTGCTCTGTGGCTTGATTGGAGAAGACAACTGGCCAACCATTTAGTAAGCAAGTGCAATGGCAGTTAGAGAAGTCAAAAGGCAGAGCAGATACACAGTTTTATAGACTAACAAAATTAGATAGATAGAGAGAACATAAGCTTTTATGAACCTATGTTAACTTAATCAGATGCTATGAAAGTACCTTCAGAAAGCAAAGTACAAGAAGGAAAAAGAAATTAGAATACAAAAGACAAGAGTGTGGGAGAGAGAGAGAGAGATGGGTGGGGGGCAGTGCTAGAAGAGAAAAGCAAAAGAGCAGCAAACCCTAAGATCAAAGGGGGGCACAAAAGCTAATCTAGGTGATGAGATACTTAACACAGTCCAGTCTGTGGATGATTTCTTGTTCTGCAATTTCCCATTCAAACTGTTTTTAAAAATGTTGTTGCCTGAAAACAGCAATCTTGAGGTCAGTGATGGAGTATCCTGGGAGGTTGAAGTGTTCTGCCACAGGCTTTTGCAATTGTATTATTTTGCAATTGATGTCAGACCAGTGTTCACTCATTCTTATACATAAAGATTGCCCTGCCTGTCTGATGTCAGAACACAGACAAATAAGTATCTATAAGCAAGACTTGTTCCATTTAGTTTAAGGAAGAAAAGCAGGAAGAACTAAAATAAAATCTGTATGAGAGAGCAGAGTTTGCATCTCTTTTCTGGTGGAGAAATGCAGAATAATATTGCTGCTGACTTTTGCCTGTTAAATGAGTTTTCAGAAATTTAGAGACCCTGGAGAACACAAAGCAGTTCCATAGCTACAGGCACTACACTGAGCAGATATCTCCTGTGGGCAAAAATATTCCTCAGAAAGAGTAATGTAGAAATTTCAGATACAGTAACACAACCCCCACACAAAGCACTCTTCCACAGCTATAGCAGTATGAGAACTTTGCTCCCTATGTAGGCTGGGACTGTAAAACTGGGCATCCAGAGCTCTTAAGAGCCTTCAAACTTCAGCCACAGCACTGCAGACAGAATGCTTCATAACTATAAGGGAGAATGAGGGGTCTGCACTATAGATCAGAAAATACAGGATTAACACCTGGCATACGTTGTGACAGAAATTCACCACGAAGGGGCTGAGTCTGGAGTAGCAGACATGGCTGGTATGTTCCATACCTGTTTTTTGCTCTGTGGTCTTAAGAGTGCCTTTCCCTAGAGATGAGACATTCAGATCCTGGTTCAGACCCATTTGGAGTCCTTGGACACATCTAATCATTCTTCTGGTGGGGGACTCTGGTTATCTGCCTGTCTCTATTCCCCACAAAGCTCTGTTTATCATCTGAAGGAAGTAGTGTCGCTGCCATAGTGAGAGTGCATCTCTCAACCCTCTGGATCTTTCAATCTCATCCCTGCAGGGAATGGGTCACTCCTGAGGAGCTAGTTTGACCAGCCCACACAGGTACCAAAACCAAGTCACTAAATTGTTTCCTGCTGTACCATGAACTCAGCAGAACCCAGCTGTACCATGAACTCAGCTCCAAAGAGTTTTCTGCATGACTTGGGTCCTACCTGCCTCAAACACAGGAGGTTCCCTTTGCTAACTGGACCAAATAATTACCTCCTGCAGCTCTGTGTTGTAAATGTCCTCAGACAGCTCGGTACAGTGAGTGCCATTTCATAAGCCATGTTTCATGCTTTCATTCAGTGCTGAAGTGTCACAGTTAGAGCCCATGGGTTAGAGCCCATCAGTGTCTGCTGTCTAGAATTAGACACATTCTTGTTCCCATTGTGTGCAAATGCACACATAAAGACACAGAAATGATTCCAGGACTGTGCCAACTTCTTGCCTACCAGTGAGTACACTACAATATACACAAATGCACTGACACATATGGGCCAGATTCTTTTCTACTTATAAGACACACAAGTGGATTTAGACACCTAAGTGTGATTCTATTTTACCTTGCTTTCATACTTGAAAATGGGTAAGTCCCCTTCTGTAAGGAGGCCAGATCAGAGCTCTGGACCCAGCCAGTTACAATTAGGGAATCAGGACACACCATCTCCTGAGGTTAGTAGAGAACAGGCACCACCTGTAGCAAGCTTGGATCAGTGTCCAGGGCCCAGCTGGTCCTAGTGGGGCAATCACTGTCCAGTCCCTGAGGCCACAGGCAACAGGCCCCACCTGCTCCAGCCTTAAAGGCTAGGCCCAGCCTACAGTACTCTGTCTGGGCAAAGACTTGGGGCCTTTTCACATGTGCTCTGGGGATGGGTGGGGGACACTTTAATTAGAGTCACTACGAGAACTGCTCCAATTAAAGCACGCAGAGCATCTTATATATCAGCATCCCCATGCTTCAGAAGGGCAGTGTTTTATTTAAAGCTTGTCAAACAAGTTTTAGATAAAGTGCCCCTGCCACCATTCTAAAGTGTGGGGACACTGATATGCAAGCCATGAAGGCTGACGTGGAGCATGGTGATTAATTGAGTCTGCTCCAGCATGCTGTAATTACAGTACATCGGAGCAGCCTCTGGGCTTATGTACAGGCACCCTTAAGTACTTGCCCCTGACCCTTATATGTATCCTTGGTTCATCTACTGGATTTCTGGTTTTGATTCCTGACTCCTGGCAAATCCTGATCCTGTCTCTGGATCCTGACATATCCTGATTCTGGCTTTGGCTCCTGGTTCCATTTCTGACTTCTGGCACCCCCAGCTCCCTGACAACCCAGCCCTGGACTTCATCTGTGTATCAGCTGACCATCCCCAACTTCCCACACCCCAGTTCCTAACACCTTCTTCCTCTCTGAATTTTTGTGACTCAGTCTTAAGGGTGAGATGATGGCATGTTACAAAAGTAGAGCTATTAATGGATTTTTCAGGGCTTCAATAGGGTGAAATAGAACAGCATTTGGTCCTTAAGTCCATATAGGCACCTAATAAGTGGAATAACATCTGACACATTGTGAATGCACAGAAATACCTATAACACTGTTTGCACAATCCAAACTTTATATAAATACATTCACAGAGGCATAAATATGCACTAGCACACATGCTTTTCTGCCTCACAGCAGATAGGCATACTGCATTCACAACCCACATTTATTGATGCACTAATCTACATAGGCATATACAAATGCCCCCATACTGTCAGCTGGAGTGTTGGGAGACAGACACGTGATTTGTATGCGCAAATACAGTGATGCACATAGCAGCACACATGTCTGCACACACTGTGCTCAAAAACACATGTGCTCACACACCAATGTAAAGTAGAAACAAAAGCATATGAACACATTCATGTTTGCTCCAATATCCATCTGGACACATGTACCTACACGTACACCCCGGAAACTGAGTGTTGGTAACTCTTGTGGCTTCTTTGTGAGTCTCACAATATTTGTTGGGTGATATAAAGCCACTGCTGATTTTGCTAGAGTCTGATTACTTTGCAGGAGTCAGCTTTGGAGGCTTTATTATGTATCTAGCTCTCTCAGTTCTGGAGAAAAGGTGGGAACATGAAGATAGAAGGCAGTTAATATTTCAAAGAAATAAAAAGAACCCAAATATATTCTTTTTAAATCTAAGGGGTTTTAGTCTAATGCCATGATTTTGAAATAACCTCAGTCATGGTTTTTGACCATCTAAGAATATCATTATGGCACTAAGAGAGACCATAGGGCAAAAGGGATGCAAGCTTGGCACAGCCTTATAGCTCTCTCTGTCATTAAACAGTTGGACGCACAATGGGCTTGTCTACATGTGCAAATACTCTGGGAGCAGTTTATTCCCCAGTAAACTACTCAAGAATAAACTCTCCCAGGCATACTTCTACACACGTGGGGATGTGGAAGCAGATTTGCTGCTCCTAGCAGCAGACTGCTCCTGCATCCTGCTGCTCTGTAGCAGCCAAGGGGAGGTCTAGGCTTCCCCTGTGTGCTAGCCCAGGGCTCAGGAGATAGCTGTCTCCAGGCAGGAGCTGAGACATTGCTCCCTACCCCTGGGAGCTGCCTGCTGCTGCAGCGGGGATAATGTCCCCCTGACCTGGCAGCAGGGAGCTCCCAGACCCTGCTCTGAGATCATGGGACCTGGGCTGGGAGATCCTTATGTCCCAGCACCAGCTCTATGTATGCAGGGCCAGTGCTAGGAGATCCTTCTCTTCCAGCCTGAACCCCTCGGTTGGATCTCCCAGCCCAGGTCCTGTGATGGTGGAGCTTGGGCTGGGAGAGGAGAATCTCCCAGCACTGGCACCATGACCACAGAGTTGGTGTTGGGAGATAAGGGTCTCCCAGTCCCAGCCTCCTGATCGTGGAGCGGGAGCTGGGAGCTCCCTGATGCCAGGGCAGGGAGACATTGTCCCCACTGGAGCGCCAGTGGTGGAAACTGCCCTGGCAGCAGGCAGCTCCCAGGGGCAGGGAGCAATCTCCTGCTCCCTGCTGCCTGGCTGCCCGGTAGCATATTTGCTTCGGATCAGGCATATACATGTGTGCTACTGTACAGTCAGTATTCACAACTAAATTCAATACTTGTATTCACTGCGCAGTAAGTGTCTGCACATGTAGATGCAGACAATTACTGTGCAGTAATTAGCTCTACTGCACAGTAAATCATCTGTTGTTGATGCACCCACTGCCATGGGTGACTGGTGTCCCCTGAGCCTGGGGTCACCTACAGGCGCCACCAGCAGTGTCATTGGCAGAGCTGCCGAGCTCCCACAGGTGCCATCAGTGGCAGGGGCGGAGCTGGCAAGCTCCCGCAGGTGCTGCCAGTGGCATCGGCAGCAGGGAGGGAGCTCCAAGCACTGGCAGGCACCGGCAGGCACCGGCAGCAGCGGCCCTGTCGGGGGGGCACATGCTCCTCCATGCCCCCCTATATGTCATCTATGTGAAAGAGAAGGAAATACAAACTCCCTTGTGAGAAGGAGCCAGTCAGGAAGGCCATGATGCCTCAAGCTTCCTAAGCACATGTAGCTGAGGAAAAGGAAAACAACAGGAGTCACATAAGTAACAAAGATCCACTTTTAATATCACTGACAACTTGCCACCAACAGACATTATGTGACCTTAAGGAAGTCCCTTCCGAGCCCCATGCCTCAATTTCTCCATGTGTAGCACAGAAATAATATTTCTTAACTATAACCCCTAGTGAATGGGTCCTTGTAAACATGCTTTGAGATCTGTGCACAGTGGCTCTGCTGAAAAGCAGGGAAAAGTGGTACTACTAAGACAAAATAGAAAACCCAGCTCCCCACCCTTTGCATAGCCTTTAACCTAGTGCCAAGCCCAGCATGACAAGGAATGTAACCTATATGTGCCCTTCTTCTCTCACCAGAGCACTGGGATTTAAGCATGGCAAGGACATTTCTCCTGTAAGCATGCCTAAAACAACCACAATCATACCTTGTGTAATTCAGCGTAAACCCACTGATCTCCATCAAATTCTAGCATATAATAGCAGCTGAAGATCTGGCCCCCTTTACAGAGGCTTTCACAAAACTAACTAACTAAATAAATAAAAATAAACAAATGCTCCTAATCCCTCCCTTTTGCATCAGAACAATGGATTAAATTTCATTTAGTAAAATATGACTTTCCATGCAATTATTGTCCTCATTCATCTATTATCCCCTTTACATTCAGGGGTTCCAGTTAATATACAGTATTAATCAACTCAAAGGATTAAAACTCATTAATGACCCTCTAGGGCTGCATCAGCCCTCCTCCTCCTCCTGCTTCCAGCTGAGAGTGAAATGAAAACAGGGGGCTCTGAGGACTGTTGAATGTGCCTTCCATGTTTGGGACTGATCTTGATGTGGGGTCACAGGTTGGCTGGGGACAGGGCCCTCATGGAGTTTCATGTGTGAAGGCAGCAGCTTGCTGCCTGGATGAAGAAGGAAGTGTAGCGCACAAACAGGAAATTCTTTAGCAACCCGCCTGTCACGGGGCTGCCAGCTGTCCCTGCACTATGCCACACACAGCTCAATGCTTCATTGCCACTCTGCTTTAATTGAGTTGATTGCAAGCAAGGGCCTGCGCTACAGTCCACATTAGTCAAGGGGAGTCTTTCTAATGACTCTTCTCTGCTGAGATTCAGGCCCTAAGTGCACTGGTTTGTATGTAATGCAACATGTAACAGGAGTAGTTTTACCAAGAGCTCCTACCTGAGATGAGGGACCCTCTGTGCTAGGCACAATTCAGGAGACAAGCGTTTCACAAATGCTCTGCAATGTAAATAGACAGGGCAGGTGCTTGGCGGGGGGAGAAATGGCACAACAAAGAGGGGAAAAGCTCAAGATGATAAAGCAGGTAAGAGACACGCCAAGGCTGCTCTGAGATACTGTGCCCCTGTTATCATGGTGTCCCAGTGCCTCACAGACTCCAATGTGTTTATCCTCATAACACCCTGTGAGACATGGCAAAATGCCAGTATGCCCACTGTGCAGATGGAAAGTCCCAAAGGGGCTAAGTGATGTGCTCAAGATTACACAGAAAGTCTGTGGCACAGCAGGAACACTAAGCCAAGGTCTCCCAAGTCCCAGCTTAGTGCCTAACCACTGGCCCATCTTTTCACTCAGTCTTTGGGTGCCTCGTCCAGCTTCTTCCCAGTGACCCCCCCTGCCTCTAGGCCCTCTTGCAGCTTTCAAACATGAGTGATACAGCTTTGTAGCAGCACTTTAACCTGGCTCAGAAAGTCCCTCTGCTATTTCTGTCCTGAGCTTTGCTGAGGCACCTTAGTCCTGACTTGCATCTTGTCTCTCAGTCCATTCAACAAAATGACCAACTAGAGCATTCAAAAGGCGAAGACGTCCTTTTGATTCCTCACGGGGCCTTTATATATAGTGAATGTGTTTTTCTACCCGAAGATAGTGAAAACTATCCTTTAAATCATTCCTCTTTCCTTGTTCCTGGCATTACCACAAACCAGTAATTTGAAAATAACATGAAAGGGAAAAGAAGCATCTGTTATTCTGTCTGGGGTCTAATCTGATGGTGGTTGACTCAAGGCTTCAGGCAGGGGCATAGGTCATTTAAAGCCAGTTTTAATTCCTGATCCTTTGGCTCGACCTGAGCTAGTCCCCAGAATAACTTGAGGCAGGCTTAGTGCTGTTCCAATTTATGTTTGGCTGACCACAGACCCAGATAAATGCCATGCATGTCTTGACCCCTTGTCCCCTCACCCTATGCAAGGCCCTTGCACCAATGGCCAGGCTAGAGACTTGCCTAGCAAGAAGCAAGAGCTATATACAGGCTTCTCTAGCTCAGAGATGAAAAAATCTCAGAAAGACCACAGGAAGCGAGAATGGTTTGGATACTATGGATTCTTATTTGAAATCTCTGCTTTTGTATTGTGAATCATGTTTGCACACCAAACAGTGCTAATATTGTATGGCACCCCATGAAAGGATCTCAAGACACACTTGGGTGCTGCAACACCCTGGTTAAGAATCACTGCTCTAGCCAGGATTCCAATCCTCTGGCTTTATAGCTAGTATGGGCAGGCAGTGCAGAAAAAAAGAAACTGGCCTCAAGTTTGTAATTTCTCTGTGAAACACTGATTATATTTTTAAACCTCCAAACAACAATGTTGTGTTTTCAGCCTCAGCAGCCCTCACCTTCAGCTAGTGTAAATGGACTTTCCTCAATTGATTTCAGTGGCTGACAATCTGCTCTGATACGTTTTAAATGTTTTTTTCAAAAATATCACTCATCTTTAAATTCATGGATTTGACAACATATATTCACAGGGAGAAAGAAAAACAACCGGAAGATTCAAAGGCTGCAGCTTTTTAATATTAGTTTTCTTCAGTGCAACTAAAGTATTCCCCAAGTCCTAATTTGGAAGAATTCCCAGTCCTCTAGAAGTCATACCGGCAAAACAGGACATAAACCCATTTCTCAAAATGCCAGAAAGCTGGAGACAAACCAAACAAATACATCAACACTACAATCAAGACTTGTTGTTTTATGTCAACTACCTCTAGCTCAACTTCAGCAGAATACCTGGAATATTTCCTCCTTTTTTATTGTTACCCTCAATTTATTATTGTTGGTAATTCCATATCCCATCAAAATATGTTTTTTTTATTACAGACGCTGAAATGCAAAGCTTTTCATGCAGATGGAAATAGTTTGTGAGCTGAGTTCCAAGGATGGTGTGCTCCCAGCAATGGAGAAAGGCAGAGTACACAATTCTTTCTCTCACTTGATTACTGACTCTCTGTTTCCATGAGTGTAGTTCATATTTTAGTTTTATGCAAATGAGGGAGAAAAAGCTCTATCTTGAGTCAGACTGAAGACTGGCAGGAATTGAGATGCTTCCTTCTCACAGTTCTGCAAATGTCATTAGCTTCTAGAATTCAGAACTCCCTGAAACTCCCCGTCTAGTACTGCAGCTGAGTTCTGCCAGGGTTTGCTCAATTTCCTTGCTGTTCCTCTACCAATCCCTGTATACACATCTGCCAGCAACCCCCAGCACTCACTCCAATCTGAATAGCTGCCCTACCTGCTATTCCAGTCCTAGTCCCACTACAGGTCTTCCAATGCCCCTCTGCCTCTCAGTCAATCCTCCCTGCTTTGCTAAGCACAGACCCCATGAAGTGTTTCCACTATACCTCATTCTACCTGGTAACATCCTTTCCCCTCTTATTTCTATCCCATTCTACTGAGCCAGGACCACTGAAAAGAGTGGGTGAGGAGTGCCAAGTTGCCTGATCCTTGTAGGATGCTGGCACAAGGCTAAACTGAGACTCCTCCAACTTGTTTCATGTAAAATAAGTTTTAACACTCAGTCACATGACAGAATGAGAACCAGAAATCCCTTTACCTTCCTTCCTCCATTGAAGAATGTGGTATAACCTTTTCTGTAGTCCTGGTCTAAAAATATTGCCTTCTAGGACAGGAAGTAAGAATCTGGACTTCTATGACACTCTCTAAATTTGCTGGCATTGGATTCAAGAAACATGAAAAACGTGCACTGGAGTCAGGACTCAATGACAAATTACTGCAAGGAACAAGGAAGAGCTTTTAAGGAACCATCCAGTGCTTTAGCCAGACCAACTGCAGTTGAAGACAGACAATAGGGCAAATCTATAGTGAGGCAGCACTTAGAATCATAGAATCATAGAAAGTTAGGGTGGAAGGGACCTCAGGAGGTCATCTAGTCCAACCCCCTGCTCAACCCCTGAGAGGTGGTAGAAGCTCCATCCTTGGAGGTTTTCAAAACCTGGCTAGACAAAGTTTTGGCTGAGATGATCATCACCAACTAGATCATCTCAGCCAAAGCTTTGTCTAGCCAGGTTTTGAAAACCCCCAAGGATGGAGCTTCCACCACCCCTCTGGGTACCTGTTCCAGTGTTTTACTACCCTCCTAGTGAGAAACTTCTTCCTAATATCTAACCTAAATTTCTTTTTCTGCAACTAGAGATTGTTGCTCGTTGTTCTGTCATCTGCCACCACTGAGAACAGTCTAGCTCCATCCTCTTTCAAACCTCCCTTCAGGTAGTTGAAGGCTGCTATCAAATCCCCTCTCAGCCTTCTCTTCTCTACACTAAATAAGCCCAGTTCCCTCAACCTCTCCTTGGAAGTCATGTGCCTCAGCCCCCACTTTGTTGCCCTCCACTGGACTCTCTCCAACTTATCCACATCCTTTCTGCAGTGGGAGGCCCAAAACTGAACACAATACTCCAGATGTGGCCTCACCAGTGCTGAACAGAGGGGAATAATCACTTCCCTGGCCTCCTGGCAACACATGCACCAATGCAGCCCAGTATGCCATTAGCCTTCTTGGCAACAAGGGCACACTGCTGACTCGTATTCAGCTTATTGTCCACTGTAACCCCCAGGTCCTTTTCTGCTGAGCTGCTGCCCAGCCAGTCAGCCCCCAGCCTGTACTGTGCATAGGATTGTTCCATTCTAAGTGCAGGACTTTGCACTTGTCCTTGTTGAACTTCATGAGATTCCTTTTGGCCCAATCCTCCAATTGTCTAGGTCACTCTGAATCCTAGCCCTCCCCTCCGGCATATCTACTACTCTCCTTAGCTTGGTGTAATCTGCAGACTTGCTGAGGGTGCACTCTATGCCATCTTCCAGACTGCTGATGAAGACATTGAACAAAACCAGCCCAAGTACCAACCCCTGGGGCAATCCACTTGATACTGGCTGCCAACTAGACACCAAGCCATTGACTACTACTCTCTGAGCCCAAAGCTCCAGCCAGTTTTCTATCCAAAAGTGGAACTTTCTATACTGGGAGTCAAACCTCAGCTGCTTAGGTAAAAGAGCAGGAATCCTAACTGCCAGACAATATAGGAAACAGTTTTTATTTTTTAGTATTTGCCTCTGTTCTCTGCCCTTGTGGAACTACTCTAAAAGTCTGAGTCTAGGAAACACTTGTTTAGGACTAGAACTTGTTGGAAAGTGTTAATTATTTTTGTAGACAAGTTTTTTGGGGTAAATCTGATATATTTTATTAGACCAACTAAAATAGTTGGAAAAAAATTCTTCTTTGCAAGCTTTTGGGTACAAACACCCTTTGTCAGGCTGAGGAAGTGTGTGTGTTGGGCGGGGTGAGCATCAACAAGACAAGATTAGGTAAGGCCTTAACCCACATAAATAATAACATAACATTAAAATGAGGCTTTTTATCTCCAGGAGCCTGGGTGGTGTTTGGCTGGACTGCAGCTGCTACAGGTTGTGAGAAAGGAATCGCACAGACACATTTAATCCATTCACCTCAGCAACTGAGCGGTAGTTGGAATGAATAACTTTGATCTTAAAGACATGACAGTTGATGGGAGGTGTCTATCAGTGAAAGACAGGCCAGAGGGTAGGCTGTAATAGAAATAGGAGTGCATTTTTGGTATGAGCTGCAGAGAAGAGGTGCCTAGTTGTTAAGAGGGAAATATGCTTCTAGCTTCCTTCCATACTGCTTGGAAGGGCCTCCCAGCCTAGCTGATAGGACATTATTGAAAAGAAGTTTTTCCCCCCTCCATCCATGAAATAACAGATATGGAAATGCAGCAGTCTAGTCATTATGACCTGCTGTTCCTAGGACCAGCAGCTCTGGGTGAGGGTAGGTGTCCCAACAGTTGGAAGAGTCAGGTGTATGGTTAAGTGATTAATCAAGAGCTAGCATAGAGAAGTGACTGAAGGGGGAAAGGTGGGTAGACCTTTGCTTCTGGGATATGAGCAACAACCATGGTACCTTTCAGAGAGAACTGAACTACAGTGGGGAGAGCATCACTAGACAGGATGTAATCCTCACAAGAGAATCCAGCCAAGGCATTATCACCCAGCCTGGCATCAGAGTGTAGCAATGCCAGTCTAGGGAGCACTAAACCCTTTGCACATGTTTCAGCTCAAGGCTCCCCTCAGCTACATCCTCCTTCTTCTTTTGCTAATGCCTTGCTGTCTGGTAACAGAACAGATGTGTTTCCATCCATCCCCCCACCCCCTCCTTCCTGGTGCTGCGCACACATAGTGACAAGCCTGCTGGAGAGGAGAGAAAGCAAGCAAGCCATAGCTGCAGAGCTGCTCGCACCTTCCCCCACCCTGGCCCCTGCCTTACTGGCAACCTGTCATGCTCCACCGTGGTCTGGCAAGGCTAGGCAAACTCAGCCTCCAGGCAGCAGCAGAGGGGAGGGTCCACGTCCTTGCAGTTCTGGTGCATTTGAGCTCCCCCCATCCCCTTCCCCACAGCTTGGAAAAGCACCGTCTTTTCTATCTGAAGGTACAGTCTGAAATCCCTATGGTGGTTCTCTGTGTGTAAAGAAAAAGGGGATCTAGGCTTCTGCCTAACTGAGCCTGCACTAATTACTGCCAGCTGCAAGGAGGCCCCTTGTACTCCCCTTGCATTGTTTCCACAGATAGGCTGCAACATGGGCTGTATAGGCCCCCACGAAATGTTAGTGGACACGGGAGCCCTGGGATAGCACTACTAGCCCCATTAAGATCATAGATCCATTGCTTGACTCTAGCTATGGAAATTTTGCCTCTCTGTAGTGTTCCCCATGCCTACTCCATTAGCAGATCTTGATTTCTGCTCACCAGTTCTATGAAGCAGGCACAATGGGAGAACAGAGACATTCCAGAATCCTTTGGGAGAGCAAGCACACTGCAGGCAAAGCAAAGGATTCTGGGAATTAGCTGTACCCACTGAAGGAGTTATGTGAATTATTAGATAGTCCTTTTAGAGGGGGAAATGACTGAGCCATTCAGTGGCAGAATTGATGAGAGGCAGGAAGCAGCTCTGAGTGGTTTGGGGTGGAAGGTCTGCTTGGGAAAGGTTCTCCTTTTATTAGTATTCTTATTTGATTCATTGTAACTGCAGTATAGCCCTCTACTTCTCTATGGTGCTGTGTGTGGAAATGAAGGATATGGCTTTGGAAAGAGGAACTTGTGTATCTCATGCAAACCCAACACGGGAAGTCTTCCAGCAGCAATCCCACGAGACACTGTATTTGCCTTCTAGCCCCTTTGTACCCTACTTCCTATCTCTGCTATCTGTAAGTAGAGACAATCCTGGAAAACAGACAAGTTGTCCATAGATCGATTCCTAGATGGGCACTGCAGGGGAGCAAGGAATACTGCTTGATGCTGGATTTGAGAAATCAGGAGCACAATGTGGACAGGCATGGTGTAGGCTGCTAAATATCATGTTGAGAAGAAAGGGGCAGCTCACCTGACTGAGGCTTGTTGAAAGCACTCTCAACCTGGAGCCTAAATACCTGTGTGGATGTCTCCCTCTAGTGGCCAGCCTAAAATGTAGCTATTTATTACTGCTTCCTATTGATTGATAACTGATTGATTATCAGGCACTTTTCACACGTGCTTTAATTAGAACGCATGGGAGAAGACTCAATTAATTGAGTCTGTTGGAGCGTTCTAATCAGCACGGTCCAAGTGCTGCAGTGCTGCAGTGTCTTGTGTATTCAGCATCCTTGCATTTCAAAATGGTGACGGGGGCATTTTAACTAAAGCTCATTGAACGGTGCTTTAGTTAATACATGAGAGCCACTCTAATTAAAACACCTTCCCCACGACCCCAGAGTACATGTGTATAGGTACGCAATGATTCTATAGTTCAAATGGTAGAGATCTGTGGGTACCTGTACATGAGTGTGGAGACTGCTCCAAGGTGCTGTAATTACAGTCTCAGAGTAGACTTGATGAATTGAGTCTGCTGGAGCGTGGTCATTACTGCACTACAGCCACCTCCTGTGTCTGTGATATAGTCCCCCTGCTTAAAAATGGCGGCAGGGGTGCTTGAACTCAGCTCATTGAACAAGCTTTAGTTCAAGTATCCCCACCGCCATTTTAAGCATGGGGACACTGATACATGAGACACTTAGAGCCACTCTAATTTAAGCGCCGTCCCCACCACCCGCAGAGCACATGTAAAAGTGTCCTGGGTGCTTGAATTTCCAGGGCTCAGATTCAGTTCTCTCCTGACCACCACCTAGCTAATGGTATCTCATATAGGAATTTTATCTACTGTAGATTACACCTCCTGTCTAAGAGTATAAGTTATGCAAATGAAGGGCCTGCGGAAGTGAAAATCCAACATGGCACCTTGAATTTGTTCTTTTTTCCTAGAAGGATATTGAATAAAGGCAATTTCTGGAGGGACTGTGGGAAGCGGTGGGATTGGAGGAGGAACAGGAAGAGAATGAAGCACAAGATGAAGGAGGTCATATGGGTCTAATCACATCCTTGTGCCATGACTCAGTGCCTCTGAACCACAACTCCCTTAATGATGACAAGATTTGAATTGTGCTACAGGCTATTGGAGAGACGCATCAGACCACCTCCTATTACAGCCCCCTCAGGGAAGCAGAATGTCTCCAGTTTCACTTAGCTTAACTGTGAAGTCCACAGCTTAATGGGTGGAACTGGATTTGTTGGTTTGCTCACAGAGTGCCTAGGCTGGGGGTGTTCCTCAGTCTTGAGCATCCTGTCAGATATATATATGATGCTCACAAAATGGTACTGTGCCACAAGGGGTATCTTGTGGGTCTGAGTTTGACAAATAAACCATAAAACATCATCTCATCCTCACTGACAGCTTCAATGCACAGAGAAGCAGGACTGAAAGTTTCCCACTTTTCTTTTCTCCTCTAATTAAGGCCACCAGGAATTTCCAAGGAACCCAGAGGAACCCAGAGGAATTGATTGAATTCCAGTGAGAGTCTGGTCCTCTGAAGAGCTCTTTGCCTGAGCAGTCTGTGTTTCATCTAGCAATTCTCTAGCACTACAGAGGAGCTGTTTCCCTGATTTGGGCTTGAGTTATGGGATTGCAGCAGTGCTGGATTGAGCATCCCAAACACGCACACCAGTGGCCTGTAAATCACTTGCTTTTCCTTCCTCCTGCTCTTTATTTGCAGCAGCAATACTGTGAGAGTTCTGCTCTTTTTGCTTCTGTAATTAGGGGGTGAACAGATGGTGAAAGGGTTGCATGGAAAGGGAGGTGATCAATCCTGCCAGGGCTCAGGCTAAACAGAGCTCTGAGGCTAAAGAGGGGAGTCCACTTCAGGGGACATCTGCTAAAAAAATCACTCTCCCTTTGTGCACAGGTAAAATCTGTGTCCACCCTACAGAGAGCAAGGAGTGCTGGAACTGGAGGGAGTTCAGAGAGGAAGCAACAGCTCAGATTCAAAAGCTAATTTACAAGGCCAGGAAGAGAAAAGAGCTCTGTTTGCGTGCAGTTGACAATAGGTTGGTGGTCTACACATTTCTGAGAGCTGCCAACACTGAAGGAAAAGTGAGGAGTTCAAAGAGGCTGCAGTTATTTATTCTGTGTGACGGTGAAACTGAGGTGAAAGACCTCCCAGCAGAAGGATCTATTGGAGTGTGAAATGATGTAAAAGTGGATGTAAAGTGGATGTGAAAATGTGGATGTAAAAATGATGACCTATCACCCAAGTCATTTAAAATCAGCCAGGACAACAAAGCCACCAAGAATCTGTCCCAGGGAACAAACAATACCACTAAGCTCAGGAGGCAGACTGGATGGTCTGAGAGGTGGTTCATTTCTGATTTCAAGGTTACTACCAAACTTTTTAATTAAGACCTAAACTGCAGCCTTTGCAAACTCCTTTTCCACCAAATCCTTCCTCATAACCTTCTGTATTTTCCATTTTGCCCCTTGAAGGGAAACGTGCTAGTGGCAAGAACTAAAGAGAAGTCCATTTGATTGAGAGAGACCATAGTTTTCTGACTTTGCCTTGGGAGGGTAGACAGGAGCCAAAAGTCAGGAGTCCTAAAATCTGTTAGACATTCTATGGCTAATTTCTTTGTGATATAGGGAAGCCACCCACTCTCCATGCCCCAACTACCCTACTTCTGTATAAGAATCACGATATAGGCTTACCGCAGAGGGCAGTTGGGCTATTCTGTTAAAAGTTCACAATGCAGAAACAGAGGGTGCTGCAATAGCACAAAGTTATTATCATTAGTGTCAAACCAGGGAAGATGTAATTGGAAATGACCCAGTGACAAGAGAGGACCATTAAATTAACAAATGCTCTGGGCACCAAACCAGAAGAACAGAGCCTTCTCAACTGACGCCCGATTAGAAGGATAAAATATTTGTGCACTGCAGTGACCTGATGGCAGGGTTTCCCTTTTAATAATAGTTGATTGTCTTCCTGGTACCAAAACTGATAAAAAAAATCAGAATTAATGGTCCATTTTGTGGATTCATCAGTGGTTGAATGAGACAATGCGGTGTGCTGAGCCCCTGATGCTGCACACATATGTTGACTGAATTACTGTACCAGATGATGAGTCCATTTACCTTATTTGACCTTAGTAGTAGGCAGGCTTTTTAAAAACTATCATTCAAAATATTAAATAATTAAAAATGAAAAACACTCTTGGTTTCAGTCCCTTTCTCAGTGGACAACATGAAGCCTCATTAGCAAGCTCAATGCTGAAGTCAAATATTGAAAGAACTCCCATCACCTTCCTGGAGGTCGTTTGTTCCAGGATGGGGCTGAGGAACACTTTAGCCTTAGGAGATGCTTGCGTGACTACTCTCACTGGTGTTCAGCCTTGCCTATGCTAACCTAGCCACCTATCACCACCAGGGCCTCCTAGACATTAGCACTCAAGGAGAAAGGAGCTTGCAGTGGTCTGAATGTGAACCCACAAAGACTAATATGAACTGATGAGAAAGTAAATGAACACTCCCCATAACAATTAATAATTCAGCTCTTCTACCAAAGCAGACAGCAAAGACTTAGTCCCAGCCAGAACATGTCCACCACCAGCAGGAACTGTCTGGAAGCAAACCATCCTTTCTTTGTTCCCTGGCATAAAACTACATGTTTTATGTTGCAGAGGCTTAGACATACTCTGGGATTTTTAAAGTGTCAATCTCACTGATTTCCTTCTTGCTGCATCTCCCTCAGGTCTTCTATATGCCAAGATGACCTGTGAGACAAAGCTGGAGACAAGTGGGTACTTATGGGTCAGTGCCCTGCTAATTATGAACAGAATCTTATTACGGTGAACAACAAGACTATCTAGCTATCTAGTTACCATCAGTCTCTTCTTTTTAGTAGACCAAGACTATCTTAACATATTTTATATTAGCTTTCTCTCCATAAGACTGCATAAATCACTCCAGTGTCACAGATACAGCTGTACAGTACACGTCTACTTGGCAGAAGCCTTCAAAAGGAAATGAAAGTGAGAGGGCCTGAGTGCCTTGCAGTGGGGGTGCAGCATTGTTTGTAGCATACACTTTTTGCAAAGCCACCCTGAGATAGGACATAAGCATCACAGACTGTAGTAGAGGTCATGAATGCTTCGTGCCTCCCAAGGCTGGTGGGGGCACGGTGACCGCCCGCAGGCGGCCGCAGTGATGTCAGTGGCGAGGGCGGGCAGAGCGAGAACTGCCTGCAGGTAGTCGCAGCAGTGTCGCTGGCGGGTGGGGGGGGCCAGCGCCAGGTGGTGATCAGCGGCCGCCCACAGATGCCACCGACAGTGTGTGTGTGTGGGGGGGGCAAGTGGTAGCTGCCTGCAGACCCCACCAGCAGCGGCGCCCAATCTTAGGGGGTGCACAGCCAATCTCAAGAGGTACGCGTGCACTCGCGTGTACCCCCTACATGTCACCAATGATAGAGGTGTTAATCAGAGACCCAACAAAAGGAATGCAAGATGCTCAGGTAAAGAGTTTGGGCCAGATTCTATTCTATTGCACCTGGAGTTAGGTACCAAAGTATGGTTCTGTTCCACCCTGTTCAAGTCCTGAAAATCCATGAATACATCTACTTTCATAACACACCATCATCTGACCCTTAAGACTGAGTCACAAAAAAGCAGCAAGGAAGAGAGGGATCTACCCACCTTTTGTATTAACAGTTTTTCAGGGGCTGAAGAAGGGTGAAATAGGTTCACACATAAGCTTCTAATAGGTGGAATAGAGTCTGGTCCCAGACATATTATCCTTTAAAATCTCATGTGTGGTGGGGGAAGAGGGCATCTCATGGGTTTAGCAGTACTGTGCTAGCCACATCTCCAGTTTTCCTTTCTCTTGTTAATTTTCTGATCTCACCACAAAACTGTCCAGTCAAAGTTGGTTGTTTTTGAAGGCTTTAGCAGATGTACAAAGGAGAGGTCTTTTGGTATTGGAGGGGTGTGGGAAGCAATTTGGGATCAAGACAATGGGATATTTATTGTGCCACAGTTAAGTGGTGAGATAACAGTGTTCACATTTCAACACTCCCCACCCCAGTTAGGTACATCGATCAATTCTTCCCTTTTTCAGAGCCATTGCCTTAAACTGTGTGCAGTCTGAGGCAGGCATCATTGTATGGGTTGTACTCAAGCGACATGTTTATAGCATTCTTTTCAGCCATAACTGAAGCACAGTTTTCAAGATCTGTTTTGATCCTAGAGTATAGTTCTATGGCAAGCTGTGAATCAAGTGGCAAATGCCATGGTTGAAGAAGTGCGTATTATATACACAGAATTGTTACATTCCCCAGTGATGATGGGGATGAGGATGATGATCTCAGACTACTGACAAGTGTCCTGAGATAGAGACTGAAGTCCAAGGCTGACACATAGGGAGCACATGCAGGTGCATGTGCACCCTGTGAGCGTGGCAGTGCACCCCCTACTAAAAGGAGCTGCTGACATTGTCAGCAGTGCCTGCGGGTGGTCACCGCTCACTACCCCGCTGCCGACATCATTGGTGGTGTCTGCCAGTGGCCCACAATCCCTGCTGGCCACCACCAATGCTGCCGGTGGCGGCTGTGGGTGGTCGCCGAGCCATGGTCGGCACTTGCCCGCCCCTCCCCTCCAGCTGCCCACAGTGTCGGTGGCGTCTGCGGGAGCTCCCCTGCTTACCACCGCCACACTCCCGCCGTGCCCCCCCAGCCACTGAGGGCACAAGTTGTTCATGCTGAAGTCCATTATGCTCTGTGGTCTCAAAGCATGTAACAGAAAGTTCCAACAGTCTAAGCAGCTCACGAGCAACAACATGGGAAGATATAACAAAGAGATGAGGCAGTACAAGGTACTATTTAGCAGTCAAAACTGCCAAGCTATTATCAGCAGAAGGACTATGTGAGATTCATTCAGCATCACAACGCATACCTGAAAGACCAAAGCTTTGAGTCCAACATGTGCAGTGTTGCTGAATGTCTAGGGTACAATCACCAGCACGGTGAGATGACATGACACCAAGGTTAAACTGGATGTTTGATTTGACAACATCGGCTGCATCCCCACAAGCAGGGGGTTGTAGTTGCCACAGGGAAAAAAGCAGCAGTACAAATTTGTGCCTCTGTTTTTTGCCCTGGCGCATGCCCCTGCACCTGGGTTTAGTGTGGGGAAAAATGCTCTGGGTGGGGTAGGGGAGGATGGCCCCAGCAGCCTTACCTGGTATCCTAGGGGCCTCTGGGGCCCAGTGGTGGTGATCCAGGCAGTAGCCGCACAGGGGTTATCACAGCTGTTGCTTGCAAATGCAGCATGGCTCTGGATGGCCAGGCTTTGGTTTCGGGTGGTGCATGCTGCTGCCACATACGCCGCCCTGCTTTTTTCCACAAGCTTTTCTCCCAGGATCTAAATTTCCCACTTTCTAATTTTAGATTTCCCAGTATCTAAATATAAAGTGTGGAGAACCAAATCATGTGAGTGGGGTGTGTTTTGTGGTGCCTCAAAAGCCTTTGAGGTTCCATAAAATGCATGTGCACACTCATGTGGACATAGCCACCCAGTCACAAGGGAGTCATAGTGAGAAAGGATCCAGAGATGTAACAGTTTATATTAGGGGTGCCAAAGAACTGGCTGAACCATTTCACCCAGCCTATGGGTCTCCTAGAGGGGCCAGGAATTTGGTGGCAGGGCCCACTGCTGAATTTGCAGGTATGGAGCTCCACTGGGGATGCATGTCAGGGGAACAAGCAACAGCTGTGTTAACCCCTGTGCTGCTATTCCCACTTCCCCTGCTGCTGGGTCCAGATGTAGCCCATGACCTGGGTGATTTTGACACCCCTCATTTATAACATGCTTGGCTTGGTTTTTGCAAGGTTACTCAATTCACTGTCCAGGAGGGATAGAAAGCTCGCTAGTCTAGTAGTAAGGTGCAGATGGACTGTTGCTGGCAGAAACAGAAAATGTCTGTTTGTAATGCACAGTGCAGCATACATCCCACAAGGAAGAATGCTCCTTCCACTCACGACCTGCTGTCCAAGGGGTGACGTGTTGTTAGATCTCTTGCTCTCTCACTTTATTTATTGAGAAAATAGGGCTGGCTTGAAGAGCTGATTTCACTGGGTTCCAGAATATTTCTGAAGTACAGCTCAGATCAGAGTATCTGAACAGACGGGCTCACAGTGTGTTGTTCATAGAGTGTGCATGATGTGCGTGTGTGTGAGAATGTGCTTATGAACTCGAATGTGTGTGCATGTGTGTGAGACTGAGAATACAATCCTGAGTGCAATTAAGCATGCTTTGATGACTGATCTTGTCCCCTGGCAGGCAGCAGGGTGTAGTAGAAAGCAGACCCAAGAGATTCAGGCCTCTGCCGTAACAGAAATGATTTGTACCCATTACCAGAACAGAGAGCTAGATATTCAGCCTCATGCCATGTATTATTTGGTCTGGTGCCACCACTGACACCGAGAATATTTCCCTGGACTTTGGGTTACAGATTTGTGTTGTGACCTGGCTGTCTGGAGGAGGGCAGGACACTGTGGAATTCTGCAGGGACCCCTCCCTCATGCTAAGATCAGAAGAAATGCTGCCAGACCCTGGAAGTGACTTTGTTTGCCCTTCCTAGGCTGGAATGTCACAATGTAGGGATTTGAAAATAGTGGCATGAAAAAAGTATCAGGAAATGGATCATCAGGATGCTAAATGAGGCTTAGATAATTTATGCCTTACACATACACAAAACGCACACACGTACACACGCAGCATTTATAAGTGAGCATGAGACTGAATTGGATTGCTGCTTTCCCACAGTTCAGGCCTGTGTTTTAGATTCAAAAACTTGGTGGGCTCAGGGAACAGTTGGATCAGGCCAGGTGAGGCAGAAGCCCACCCAGGCAGCCCCCGGGGGCACCACTGCTATGGAGGGAAGGACTGGGGCCCCCCACAGCTTGGCCTGCTGACAGCTCACCCCTTGGCTGCAGGCAGGCTCTGGGTCCAACAACATCAACAAAAGGATCAGGCCCTTCGTCGTAAGGTGATGGTCAAGTTGAAACAGTTTAGTCCTCAGGGTTTTAGTCTATGTCCCACCATTTCCAATAGAGCACTCAGGCGCAGTTATGCAATTGATGTGCTGTGATCACTTCTTATCCTGCCAACCATTATTGTGCGGTTGTTTTCAGGTCCTCCCTCCCTCCTGCCCATGCGCCTTGGTCTGTGTCCATCTGTTGTATTTTGCCTTCAATTGGGAGGTCTTCAGAACAGAATTTAGATAAGGTACACAAAGCAAAATATTTTCCAGTGAGTCTGATTCTGATTTTTCTTATCCCCATGTAAATAACAGTAACTTCACTGATTTCAATATAAAACTGGTTTCAGAGAGCACAGAATCAGGCCCAGTCCATGACATGTTACTGCATTTGATTCTTGTCATGTGTCATAGCAATAAAAACACAGCACAGATGTAAAGTCCCTGATGTAGGGAATGTGAAATGTGTTTATCCAGCATGATCCTTGCTTCAGTAGATGTTTGGGGGCTAAACAGCAAGTATCTTAAGGCGTATATTGCTGGAGAGTTATTCATGGGCCGATGAGCATGATCCAGAAACTGCCAGAACTTCATGTTGACACAATGAAAAACTTGGAGTTCAGCACAGTGCTGAAGTGGACCTCAGTGGGTAACAGCAGGTAATGACTGAACAGTGTTCCAGCACGTGAAGCTTCAGGACGAAGTATCCAGATTGACTCTTCTCCCCCGGTGGTCCCTTTCTCCCTTGTGTGGGCAGATGAGCCCAGTGACAGCTCCAAGAGAGTGTGTGAGGGGACAAAGGGGACTGTCAGCTTGCCCTTAGGAGAAGGTCATCTAAGGTTGGGAGGTATTCAGCACGTGGCCTGTAGGCAAACTTGCTTTGGTTCAAACCCCAGAGAAAAATTATACCCACAGGGAAGAGCCTGCTGGTGGGAAGGATGACACCAGGTGGCTTTGTGGGGCCCAGTCAAGAGCCATGTGTCTGTGTGCTTGTCACTGACAGTAGGACTCAGGAGTAGCTATTAACCTGTGGGTCAGTCCTATCTTTTTACTGGAGAAATGCTACTTCCCCCTCACCTCTATGCCATACTTACTCTTTTAGGCCTTTTACCCACTGCTGCAGCTTGTGTTTGTGGGCCTGCCTTAATGCTTCCTTAATGAGGTGAACAGAAAGGGGTGCTTCAGAGCAGATAAGTGTCATCAGGACCACAGCAGATGAGATGCTGCAGATGAGGGTTAAGGTGTAATTGCAGAGCTGGTGTGAGCTACAGAACAGGCAGCAGAATAGCAGAGGATGCTGTGAGACAGGACTGAGGTGCATTAACAGAGTTTGTGGAGGTCCAGGACTGAAATATTAAGAATCAATGTAGGTCTCTCTCTTCTCTGTTCATGAGCTCTCCTTCCAGCAGCACCAACACTGAGTAAAAGCTCACTCCATCTTACAGCTGCCTGCTGTCATGCCGAAGCACAGTCCATCCCTGCCTCCTCCCTTAGGGTCTGGAAGCAGCCTCCCTGCCTTTGTTCAGTTACTGTTTTGTTTCTTCTGGGACAGCTTAGGCTCCCACAATTAATTTACTCCTTTGCAAAATAGTCTCATTCCTCCTCCTCCGTAGGTAATTATCTCCGTTGACTCCAACCTAAACCTTGGAGCCTGCAGTTCTGTTCTACATCAACAAAACTTGGACGCAGCAGGGTCGGACAGAGTTCAGTTCCAGTCTATGAGTTGCTTTCCTTTACCATGTTTCCTCAATACCAACAGTCTAGCTGAGCTGGAATTATTACTGGCTTTGACCATCTAGCTTTCTTGGTGGGTGATCCCTAGCACCCTGAAAAATAGTTTCTCAGTATCTCCTTCCAAGTTCCTTCCATAGCACAATGGCATTCCCACTGGAGGAGACGGTTGCTTCCAGAGCTGTGGGAGGACCATGGCACTGAGCCTAGCTTGACATTGGATCTGCACAAACAGGAGCAAGGGACATATCCATTTATCAGAAGGTTTTTAGTGGGCTCAGACATTTACTAAAATAACATCCATACCCTGTGTTTTTAGCCTTAGGAAAACACAGCTTGAGCCCCAGTGTCTCTGGTTTCTCTATTCCAGACAGCAAACAAGCAATTGCAGGCTGTGGCTTTTGTGTGGGTTGGGAAGGTTTTTCTGTGAGCTAATTATGCCAGGAAGGTAATGTCCAAAAAAGCCGCTTTGTCTAGCAGGTCTCAACATTAGCTCAGGCCTTGGTCATCTGGAGGCTGGGGTTCACTTAGGAAATTAATTTTGTACATCCTAATGTAGTGCCCAGGGATCTTGAAAAGCTGGCTCCTAAATTCAGTGCCTCAGTTTACAGGCAGGATATTTGCAGAGGGGGAGGGGAGCAGAGAGCTGCAGCATATCAGGTGGACTCTGCTGGAAGCCAGGCACTGGAGTAGCAGTGGGGCTGCACATCCAGATGAGGATGGGCTGGCAAAGGGAACAACCAAAATGGTGAATAGTTTGAAGAGAGGGGTCTAATCTGGGATATTTGGATTCAAATCCCTTCAGCAGATTCCCTAATACTGCAGACTGAAGAGCTTTGTGTGGAGCCCAGACAGCAGGATCGCAGTTTTCCAGGCTAGAACTGAGGTGTATTGGCAGAGCTGTCTAGGGGCTCCAGGAGTGACATGGCAAGGGAGCAGCACATATAGGAATGGAGGAATCTTTGACCTGCAGTGCTGCCCGCTTCATGGTCCAAAATCATGAACCACACCTTACCCCCCTTTAAAAAAATGATGTAAAAATAGTGAGGTTTAGGGACAAAATATAAAAACTGGTTCTTTTAATTTTCCTTCTAGTTTCTGAGCTTTGGGGATTATAGTGTCAACCCTTTCTCAGTTACTACAAGCTTTAGAACCTTGCCTTTTTTAAATCAAGATGAAATTCTTAGGCATTTCCCTGACACCAGCAGCCGGGGCTTTAAGAATCGCAGAACCATAGAAAGATCAGGACCTTAAGAAGATATCTAGAATAGGAATTAACAATATTTTAGCTCCAAGTGCAGGCAAAGCCCCCAGCCTCCAAAATGCCACAGTAGCCCTCTGGCTACACAGGCCAAATAACCATGAGCCATTGGTTGCTGACCTCTGATCTAGCTCAACTCCCAGCTCAAGGAAGAACCATCCCTGTGTAAAGCAGCCCAGACAAAGCCCAGTGACTGTGAGATCCAGGATAAATCACGAAAGCCAGCAGCGCTGTTGTCCTGCAGCTGTATGTTGTTTCATGCACTGGCCACCCAGGTTTTACTGATTGCCAGGACCACAGTGAAGTGGCAGGGCTGTGTGTAGGGGAGGCTGTGCACTTCCTGCAGCCCTGGCCCCTGCCTGTTTGCCTGCGTCACCTCGTTTGTTTATGGTTTAGATCCTAGATAAAAGGTGAAAGGCCAGGGATGCCTGCCAAAGTGATGAGTGGATCTCAGAAATGGAAACTTATGTACACATGGCAGTGACAACAGGATGCCTGTCAGCTGGGAGCAGATCTGGGGGATGGGAGGTTTTGTTCATAATCAGCACAGGATATTTGTTTATTGCTAGAAAGCAGCTTGGAAAGGAAAGGCCTGAAGGAAGCAGGGCTGTGCTGGTAGGAGGGAGGATCCCAGAGCAGAAGAGAGGGAGACCAGTCCGACAAGGGGGTGAGACCAGAACTAAGCCAGCAGTGGAAGGCTGCAGGGATCAGGAGCTTTGGAAATAGGACTGACAAGCAGTAGATTGATATCGACAGCCTGGGTACCAGGGACCTGCGTAAAAGAGCAAAGTCTTTGTGCCCATTATTAAGCACCCTGAGCTGCCCTTGATGTAGATCAGAACCATCATCCCATTTTACAGAAGGGGAAACAATGGCACAGAGGTATGAATTCACACGGTCCGCAGCCAGCCAGGAACCCAGGAGTCCTGACTCCCAGGAAGAGTACAGCAATATCCTGCTACAGAGTTTAAGGGCCAGGCATTCAGAATTTGCTTTCTCCTGGATAATCCCAGTGCTCAGTAATACCCTCATTTATATTTTTAATGTGTCTCCAGACTCTTAATTCCTCTGCTTCAAACACAGCAGCTTCTTGTCCTCTGTTCTGTCTTGTCTGAACAGGCCAGAAGGTGGGGAATCCAAGGGGAGAAAACTGAACAAAGCCATTGCTAGGTACTGCACACACAGGATACAAGAGAGTAGTGTGAAGTCTTATTCTTAACCTACAGAGGTGGTATTGCACTGAGCACAGCTGATAACAAATGATAGGTAGGGTCTAGCTGGCTGGACAAGAGGTACACAGTTAAAGTGTGAGAGGGTAAATGGGGAACATCCCTGCCTGTTTAGTTAATTTTGCTTCATCTCTTTCTCTTTCGCTGGTGCATCTTGCACAGGAGAGAATCAAAGTAGATTTTGCAGAGCTCCCAGGTCACAGTGCTGGGGAGAGGACACCCCTTTGCCTCACACATGGATGCCAAAAGCATTAGTGTCATCAACAGCTGCATGAACAGTTCTGCTGAGCCTATGAAGAACCCACCTCAAGTTCATTGCTTAATGAGATATTCTTGATTTGTTTTTCCTCTCTGGCAAACATTCAAGAGGTTTCCTTGCAGAGGGTGAGGGCTGGAGGGCAAGGGAAGGGCAAACACTTGAAATTGGCTGGGATCCCTGTAGATAGCTCAGCTTCTGCAGCACAGTTACCCTTTGGCTCCACAAGGCTTATCTGTGCCTTTCCTGGCTGAGTAAAGAGATGGCTGACTCCATGCTCTTTCCCAAAGGTGAAGAGTCCCTCTCATCAAAGGAGCATCTTCCCTGACTTTCTAATAAGGTGAATCAGCTCCCTGTCACCCTCTCATCTCAGTTAGGCAGAAGGTAACTTGAATCTTGTAGTTCAGTGGTGGCCAACACGTCCAGGTGCACAGGCACCTGGTGAGTTTGGCATATGAGCCCTGGGTGCTGAGTTAAAGAGGGCAGTGATGATGGGAGTCTGGGAAGCAATTAGGGAGGGGGCAGGGATCTGAACAGCCCCTGGAAAGGGGGCAGGGATTAGAGTGGTACTCAGGAGCATAATAGGGATCAGAGTGGCTCTTGGGGAAGGGGGATGGGAGTTGGGGGTTGGGGCTGGCTTGAGGGTGTGCCCCTGTGGGAGCTGCGGAGGTAGATACCAGTGAATTGTGTGTAACTACATTGCAGTGGCAACTGTCTTCAACATTAGGTGATGGAGGTGGCACTGTTTTATACTTTGGACTTAATGTGACACTCTTGCCAAAAAGGGTGACTGCTACTGCAGTAGTTTCTTTCCAAATAGTTCTGAGGAAGGATTTTCAAGCTGTGTGTGTGTGGGGAGGAGGTGAGGAATTTTCTCTGCTCCCCCTATATTTCCAGAGTAGCCAGTTCTCATCATTTCATTTTGAGACTAATGATATTTGACACATTTCTTCAAGTCCCAGCTCTCGGAGTCTTGTGCATACATGAGAAACTTGACTCTTTTTAATGTAAGTTCCTAACCCTGATGCTTATGCAGCAATGCTTGAAACATGACACAAGTCTGGCCTGAAGGGGGGAAAAGCAGGTTTAAAACCTGCTTATAGGTTTGTTTGTTTTTTAATTTCAAGATTTTAAAGTCAGCCTCGTTCTGGGTAGGGTAGGACGCTGACTCATGTTCTTTTGCAAGTGAGAAGTTGGTAATGATGTGTTATTGTGGGCTGGATTAATAACCTTGGGTATTTGTCACTTTAACCCTGAACAGAGCCGAGAAAGTGCGTAGTGCAGGGGTACGCAACCTCCGGCACGCATGCCAGAGCATGGCACATGAAGGCATTTGCTTGGCACTTGCATCTTGGAGAAGGGGCCAAGGCTGTGCTGCCACAACAAGGATTGGGCTCCTCGTGCCTCCCTTGCCATCTGCCCCTGGCATGCCTACATCTTCCAAGTTGAGGTTTCAGATGTTTTTGGCATTCTGCCCAAAAACGTTGCTGACTCCTAGTGTAGTGCATAGGAATTGGGCAGTATCTCTTTAAATAATGTGTATTGGTGAGCCTCCTTACTTGCTATTGCAGAAGTCACCATACCCGAGCAGAACAGCCTCTTGTATAGGTAGCTAGGCCTTGTTTGTTTGTACATTATTAATAAATAGGGATATCTGGGATCCAACTGTGTCTTCCTGGTTTCCTTCTAAAGTTATTCCTGTGATGAGAGCAAAGAAACAACACAGCAACTTCCTGAGTTTAACCCATGTGTCCCAGAAGTCCTGTCTTTTAGAGAGATACAGGAAAGTTTGGACTCCATGGCCCGCTCAAACGTTCTCCCCTGCAGTGGCTACTTACTGGCTGGTGGATTGATAGGTTTTCTGATCCACATACTGACACACAGGATGGGACTGAGACCAACCAATTCATTGCATGTCAGCAGTTAACTTAAGGACGGTCACTGCTGGGCTGGATTTGAACTGCTCACTTTGTAGGCAGGAGTCTGTTTATTTCTGTATCCTGTTCATGCTGAGTTTTGCTCTTGGGCTGTCAGAGAATGGCTCTATCTCCTGCCACAGGGACACCTGTGATGGAAGGGGGACACCTTCAGTCTTACAAGTTGATAAGGAGAAAACAGGTAGGTAATTCACTCACTGCTGTTAAGCATAGGCTTGCTGAGAAAGTGGAGTTCACAGGAATCCAGACCCCACCACAATAGGTCATCAGTCCTTTCCACAACTCTTTCTCCAGGTCAGAACACACCAATACTCTTTGTGATGACCCTGCTCAGCGCCTGTTGTGCAATCAGTCTGAGAACTAGTGAAAACTTCAGCATCTCCATTCAGAAGCCTGAGTAAATAGTCCCTCTTTATAATCATAGCTAATCCAAACCCTTCAGTACCATGAGTGACGCTAGAACATAGCCAACAGAAAATATGGCCTTTTGTGGTCTCTGGGGTGAGCAGCTTTCACCATAGTGGGGAGGAAGGTGGGTGTGGGAAAAGTATTATCAGTGCCTCCCTCTCCTGCCCTGTATCTGTTAATGGCTGGCTTGCAGGTGCTAACTCTCCATGTCACAGATGCTGATCAGTACATGTGATACTGGCTTATTGCAATCTGCTTACCCTCACTTTCTTGCTTATAATATGGTTTTCCTTTTTCCTTGGAAACTGGCTGGAGCAGAAGCTGGGCAATGAGATATGGGGCTAATCCAGCTTCATCTCAGGGCAGTGATCAGAAGCTACCATTAGCCAGTTTGGTGGCCTCACATGAGGTGCATGGGGAGGGCGAGGGGCTAATAGTGAGTTGGTAGCTTCAGAAGTGAGGCCCCAGGCGAAGAATGTAGAGGTCACAATGGACATAGCTTTCAAATGCCAAAACAGAGTCATAAGCTACCTGTCTCCCACCCACTAACACAACATAGCATGGAGAGGTAGTACTCCAACCCAGCACAAAGGAGTTAGGGAGGGAAGGAGGGAGGCTATAATACATGCCATGCTGCCCCATGCCTTGCTGAGTCCTTTTCACTGGATTGTGTGATCCACTGAAATTCACTGGATTCAGCTGTGGAGCTGAATGGTGAGCGAGAGATGCTGCTCACGGCATGTTCCCTAATGACTGAAATCTCTGCCTCACTTCCACCGGTTGATGGTATGGTGGGTGAGGGGCCCCCTACAACGTCTGAACTCCCTTTAATCATAAAGGGGAGCAGAAGGCTCTGGCTGAGCTGAATTTCCACCTTAATCCAAGCAGGAGAGCCCTTCCAGGACATGGCTTAGGCTTCTTAGCAGGGCAGAGAGAGAGAAAGCTGCCAGGGCACGTCGCCACAGTCTGCCTGTCTGGCACCATATCCAGCACCTAGTTCTAACTCTACTTAAACACAATTCAAAAGACCACTAGTGCTTTCAGTTCCTTGCTTCCCACAAATAGCAACAAACTGCCAGGCTCCAGGCAGCTCTGGGATGAGAGTGGTGCCCCAGGCCTGCCGCCTATGGAAGGTGTTTCTTGTAGCCTGACATGTTCCTTGTGCTGTTCTGTGACGCCTGGGCTCCCTGCCAGTCTGCTGACAGCCAAATTGAATTACACAAGAGAGGATGTAAAGAAGGGCTAAATTTATATATTAAACACTGAAATTACACAAAGGGCCCGTCAGAAAGGTTCTGATTCTCAGGGCAATTCACACAGAAGTCTCTGCAGTTCTCTCCTCTCCTGTACTCTCTTCCCTACCTTTGCAGACAGGAGTCTTCCTACATGATACTTAAAACTTGAAGGTAGACAGGCTTGTGGTTTGGAGCTGTTCAGACTCCTGCTGGATCATTTTGCAGGGATATTTTAAAATTTGAGGCCACTAACTAGTCATGGCAGCCCCCACCCAGCTTGGCTTGTTTTAGTTAGTAAATACCTCTGCAGACAATCTAGCTCCCATGCACTGTCCAGCCTTGATTGGTGCAGCCATTCTGGAGTCTGCCTGGCCTCCATGAAATCATGGGTCTTAATAAACAGGAGGCCTGTTTTAAAAAGCAAAATCTTTAAAAGTACAGACTCAATCAAACAAGCTTCTGCACATTTTTGGTCCCACCATTGTCTGTCTTGTTTACTAGAGACAAGGCCCTGCCTGGAAATATGTACAGCACACCCAAGACCTCTAGGGCATGTCTATGCTGTGGTGGCAGCATGGCAAGCTGTTCCTAAGTATTCCCTGCGTGCCCATTTCTGGACACATGATCCATACCTGGAAATATGCTGGTGAAGATGCTGTGAGGCATCCCTCTTTACCCACTCCTGGGACCTTCTTCTCTGGCATATTTGAGAATAGCAACTGGGGACAATTCTAAAGTGCTCTTGGCCTATTTCCAGGTTTGGAGTGTGAATGTGGGAGTGGGTGAGTAGGGCAAGCTCAGGACTGGCCCATCTAAGCCTCCAGCATGAAGGGAGGAAGCACATTTTGAAATGGGGAGTGAAAGAACTATGGGGAAAGCACTGGAAAGGGTAGTAGGCTGGATGCACCCAAGAAAAACACTCATCTTCAGTGCAATTAGTTGTGCTAAGGCTGGAAGAGTTAATCAATGCCTTCCAACCTCTGAATTCTGATTGCTATCATGGTACACTGAGCAGACAGTTATGCTGAGCAGCCTACGATGGCTCATAGATTGCTGATTACCTATCTCTGTGCAGAAATGGTTTAAACTGTTCTAGCACACACTAGGTTGAACTCTTCTATGCTAAATTTAACCTACTATCTTGTAGTCCATCTCCTTGGCATGGTTAGATCCTGCTAGAGTACCTCACAGCTCAGCAAGAACAACTCTATTAGAGCAGCACTGGCTTCTCAGATGGACTGTTGCTACTGACTCCACTATGGCCTACCTCTGGTCTCAATTCTTAGCATGTCTGATGCTTGCTGCCTGTACTCCATCAATGACACCCCTCCCCACCCCTATACCCCGAACTGTTCCCAGGCCCCAACTGTGGCAGATTCCTCATACCAGGTCCCCCCCGACACTCTATCCTCATTCAAGTCAGTCACGACCAGGTTCCACCCGACACTCTATCCTCATTCAAGTCAGTCACATTTACAGGGTTGCTCTTTCACACTGCCTACAAAAAGGGAGTCTATAACTTTCCAAAAGCACCAAGTCCCTCCCTGCTGCAGGGTTCCTATTGTGTCCTGCCTTGGAGGACTTTCTAGACACCTTGGAGTCTGGCCCATTATGCATTTCCTCAAGTGCTGAGCTGCATGTGATGATACCCTGTATTACTCGTGTGGAAAAATGCACTGCATTCTCTGAGAAACTGAGAACAAGCCAAAAGAAAAGCTGCAGTGAGTCTGCTTAGAGTAACAAACTTTCCTGAAGATAATGTTATAGCCTGAGACACCAGAGGTAGCTTGGTCATGGGTGTGTACTGTATCTTTTTAAGATGTATGCAGGATGCTTTTCATTTTTTATCTTCTTTTTTAAGGATCAGAATATGGTTCCCATAGTATGTGAAAATCTGTTGGGAAACAGATTTTCTTTCTATCATGCCTGTGGGATTGTTGCCCTGGGGGGTCAGGCCAACTCTCAGGATCTCAATATTGCGCTGTTAGACAGGAGGGTGTGACACAATTGCACATATACACAACACACACAAATCAATTAGGTGCATACACACACACACTACCTGCTCAGGCACATACACATCCAAACCAGCCTAGGCACATGCATACTTATCACCAATTCAAGCACATACACTATACACCCCAAAAGCTAGACACAGATCACTAATTTGTATATCATGCACACAATGCTCTCTCTCTCTCTCTCTTATACACACACACACACACACACACACACACACACACACACACACGCAACTCAGATACACACATGTTCAAAATAACCAGCCTAGGTTCATGCACACCTATCACCAGTTTAAGCCCATACACGCTACACATACCACATTTAGACAGAATCAATTACCAGTTACCAACACCTGCACATGCAATACACATACGTGGATTACTAAGTCATATACCACACACACACACACAATGATATCTATATATGTGTATATATATGTGTATTCATTAATTCAAATACATACCACCCACCTACACATACACACAGGTGTGTTCCCAAGTTGGGTGTCGTGATGTGTATGTATGCATGTGCTTGGTGTACTTGGGATACCTGGGGAAAGGTTAAGGTAAGAAAGTAGAAGTGTAAGGAGTTAAAGTTACCAGGACCGGGATTAGAACCAGTAGACTGCAGGGGCCTGGGCTGAAGAACTGAGGCTGGGGGGTAACTTTAGGTTAATTGATTTTAATTGATTAAAAGACAACGCAAATAGCCTGCAGAACAGGGAAGTATGCTGGCACAGTCTGGGACTGGAGCCAGAGCCACGGGGGAACTGAAAAGGTAGGTGCTGGAGAGGGAAAGTGGGACTAAGGGACAGTGTGGGTGTTAAAGAGGGGCTCTGGGTGTGGGGGAGCCAGAGGATGGCTCCGGGGCAGCTAGAGAAGTTGCAGGGAGGGGCAGTAGGTGCTGGGAGCTGGAGAAAGGCTCCAGCTGCTGGAGAAAACCGCAGGAACTGGGAAGCTGCGGGCAGGGTGGGGCCTGAAAACAGAGAGACGGACAGCAGAAAATCACAGAAAAAGAAGCAGCAGAGACTGAAAGGCAGCAGGGGCAATGGGAAAACAGAGAAAGACAGCAGAAAGTCAGAGGGAAAAGGCAGTAGGAGCGTGGGAAGCAGGGGGACAGCAGAAAATCACAGAAAAAGTGGCAGAAGAGACTGAGAGGCAGCAGGGGCAGTGGGAAAGCAGAGAAAGGCAGCAGAAAGTCACAGGGAAAAGGCAGTAGGAATTGAGAGGAGATCGGGAAACTAGTGGAGAGGGGTGGGGGCTGGAATTGAGAGAGAGAGAGAGAGAGAGAGAATAAGGCTGGAATTTAAGATAAGGAAGGGACTGGGATTCAGTAAAACATGACCCAACTCAGGGTTGCAAATGACAGTGGTTTTATTGAACATGGGAGATGGTGACACAATGCCAACTTGGTTCCCTTGCACCCGCACACACACATACGCACGCACACACACACACCCCGCCCCACACACACACACACTGGCAGCAGGGGTTAAAGAGGCTTGGTGCAGGGGCTGAAGTCCACTGAAGTCCAGGAG